>NW_010236790.1:6788-17221 GCF_000690775.1 Eurypyga helias
AATTTTACGAGCTTCCTTGTCTTTTTCCTCCAATTCTCTCCCTCCACTGAAGGAAAAGCGGGGCAGTAGGGGTGTGAGAGCAGCTTCATGATATTTTGCTGGCTGGAGTTAAACCACGACAGATAGTCAGGAGAAGCGTTATGCTCCCTCCATCGCTAACATGTCCTTTGAGGTCATGTTTCTGCACCTCACTGGCCTGAAAAAACAACTCAGCAAATCTCTGTACAGAGGAAACTCTCCCCATTCTGAGTTGTTTAGCCATTGTGTGGGGTTTTCCTGCATCAGGCGTGATTTATTTGGCCAGAAGTTCTTACACAATTAAGACACCAACTGAAATTCTCAGGAATTTTGCCCAAGGAAAGAATTCAGGATCAGCATTACTACAGCAAAGTTGATGTCAGTGACTTAGAGGGGAACAGCTTGTCTGTGAAAATATGGGACAAAAAAAGAGGAACATGCAAAGGAAAAGTTGTTGGGAACACAGAACACTTCAAACAATACTGAACCTGCTCTCGTGGACTCCCGGTGCTGCATGAGCACTGGCAATCCACATAATGCCAGCGGCCACTTGGCAGAGACCGAGACTTACTCTGCTGAAGCGCAGTGAAGACTGTTTCTCTGCATACCCAGTATTTGCTGAACACACACGTTCCAAAGAGGATGTTACCAAGCTGTACGCGATCCCAGAAACCTTCAGAGCACGCAGGCAAAAGTCACAGTCGCCTGTCCAGGTTTTTCAGTCCCTCCTCCAGGGAGCAGAGGTGTTGCTTTGTAGTCACCCACGGTCCCAGTGGAAACGTGGTTTGGCAGTTGGAGACAAGGACGTTGCTTACCAGGAAATTAAATTCTTTAAGGTACATGTTTATGTGTACTTTCACCTCATGTCCTCTTTTTCCACTTGTGCAAAGACCTTTGACATTAATAGACTCGGCAGGTGGGACAGAACAGAGGGCTGTAATGCATGTGCTGGGCTTTTCCTTCCTACAACCAAAATGAAGACAGGATGAGTGCACACAGGCGTAGCGTACTCCTAGCAGGAATATGCACATGGGCAGCCACTCCCAAGGAACTCCAGCTACAAGAGACTGCCTCACTGCTACCAACCTAATGTGGGATGTTGTGCTTTGCTGGTGCCGTAAATAACTGGAAAACCTCAAGCACAAGCGCCAACGCCTTAAGCACAACAAGCTTAGAACAAAATACTTCATTTGTGCAAACACTGTCTTGGTGTAGGGGCATTTATTCAACACTAGGATATGGCATCAGGAGAGAACACCGCAGCATATTCCGGAACAGCCTGTATGTCTTTGGCTTTCTTCATGTGATGTGGCCATAGGTCCGGTGAGAGTTCACAGCCAGCTCTCGGACTTTCCGTGCTACAGCAGCACTGCTAGCTGAGCTATGGGAAAACTGGAGAGTGTGCATGCCTTTACTTTCTTTCTGAGTGTGTTTAAATAGATTTTTGGAAAGATTTTTCAGGAGGCCTAAACTTTGATACATCCTGTTCCGATACTCTACCACCATAGGGATTTTTTTAAGCCTTGGCCAAAGTACATAGCTCCAAGGACTTTGGCGTATTTCAGTGCTGCAAGGGAGATTTATAGAATCACAGACTGGTTTGGGCTGGAAGGGACCTTAAAGACCATCCAGTTCCAACCCCCCTGCCATGGGCAGGGACACCTTCCACTAGACCAGGTTGCTCCAAGCCTCGTCCAGCCTGGCCTTGGACACTTCCAGGGATGGGGCATCCGCAGCTTCTCTGGGCTGAATAGGTCTTGTCTTTGTCGGAATAGGCCTGAGCCCACTGAAACAAGTAGGCGAGGGGCACCGGGGAAACGTCTGGCTTCCTGAAGACCCAGTTTGCTGTCGTTGATGTGTCAGATTTGAGCTCTACTTGCAGCTGGAACATTTAGCCTTTTCCCATAATAGGGACACAGATACTTAGGGTTTCATTGTCTTCCACAAAATACAGGCACCAATTTTTGCATATCCAGTGGATAGCTATGTACAAGGAGCAGCTATAGTTAGGAGGTCCCCAGTGTCTTGCTCTTCCATAAAAGAGAAGGAAACAGGGACCCTCAAATTTATCAATGGCATCTTGAGCTGGGTAAGTGATGTTTATTCCAGGTTATTAGTAAAGGATAAAAGCAATTCCCGTGTGGTCTAGATCCTACAGAGATGCAAATGATCTCTTGGTGACTTGTTAAATGTAAATGATCCATAAGCCCTGCACTTAGCTGTATAAACACTTCCATCTGCTAAGCCTTTCTAAAAGACCCCAGTACATTCAAGCTGGTGTGGAGTAGCCTCTTTTTTAATGGAAAATGCTGACCCACTATCAGCTGTACTGTCTTATCCAACCTAAATACCATCTGTGTTGGCTGTGGGAACGGTGAGCAATTGTTTCTCTGACAGGGAGCAACAGGGTTCTGTGCTGAGTTACACTTTTCTGTCCTTCTCTTTTGGCAGCCGAGTGCCAGACTGCAGACGTCCAGCCCAGATTCATCCTCCCCATGCTATGGGCTCTGTGGCGTGCAGGTTTTCACATCATCATCTTCCTCTAAAATCCTATATTTTAGTAAAATGAAATGCAGCACTGTAGCACCCAACACTAAAACATGGTGTACGATTCTTTTTAGAACTCATGTAATTAAAAATCTGGATTCTTCACCTGCTTTTAAAGAATATAGGAGTTCTTTTTCTAAAATTAAATTATACTTTGACATGTTAAATTCCACTTCATATTTACCACCTTTATGTCATAAATGTGAGCAGTTTGTGCCCCATTAATAGAATGTTGGGGTTTGTTAAGGACTGTAGGATTTATGCTCATATTAATGTATTGCATGTAATTTGCTTAAAATTTACATCTAGTTTAATTGCTTAGGCCTGAAAGAATTATTCAAAGTGCATAATTGAGACTCTAAAAACTTATTCCCATTTCCTACCTTTAATTACAGCAGTAGAAGGGAAAAAAATAGACATATTTGCAGTATGGGTACCCAATTCATAGCTGGTCCATTTTTTACTTAGAAATACAAGTAGTTTGCAAGGACTTTTTGTTTGGAATTAGAAACCTCTCAGTCCTGGGCTCTTGCTGAATGATTAGCTTTGCTTATACTTAGCTCCACTATTACCTACAGGGCTAAGTCAGTCACAGGATGTTGGTGCTACCTCCAAGGTGAAGGGCAGTGCCTTTTCGGCGTCGCCTTATGAGGATTTAGATACTAAGCCATCTTGCGAAGAGCCTAGGACTGTCACTGGCTTTTTACTTTCTAAAATAGTATTGCAAACAAAATATCATTTTTATGCTTCCATAAAATGAACGAAAAAGGTGACGGCTCCCATCCGAAGAAGTCTTCTGATTTTATTCAGGCGAATTCTGATAATATTTATTTAAAGCACGCTGTAGCTCAGCCGTCAGCTGCCTGTAAAAACTAAGAAATGGTTTGTTCTGAGCACCATAATTTGAAGCAGCCAGTCCTGTTTTCCTCTAAAACTGTCAAATGTTCTTGTAACCACCCAACTTCAGTTTCTAGATTTTTATGGGACTGTGATCCTTCCAGGAAAAACCTACTGCTGGTTACACTCTCCTGGTTTGGGATGCACTTTTGGTGCACTTCCGTTCAAGACTTGTTTTACCTAAAGCGTAAGGTTCCAGTTTGAACAGAGAAATGTGAAGCTGACGGCCTTGTGGAACGCGTGCAGCGGTGAGTAATGGCTTATTTTATGAACGGGACCGGCATGCTGAGCGTTACCCTGTGCAACTTCTCCTTCTACGAAGGCTTAGAGGCAGAGCAGGTGTTAGCTCAGCACGCAGGAGTGCCAGGTCCTTCCTCTGGATGTTTCCGAGTGACCTCTGGAATCCCTGCAGGGAATGAAGGGCTGGATGTGACATCACCTGCCTGTGGCTGCAGGAGAGCCGGTGCTGCCCCGCCAGCCTGCGGCATGGGCCGTCCTGGGGTGAAACCACTCCGCAGGGTCAGCGTGCTGCAGATGGGAACTTCGGCGCCGTGTGCCAGCTCGCAAGTGTAAGCTGCCTTTTCAGACTCATCTCCGCGCAGTGGTTATTCTTAGGACAGCCAGGGAAATTCTGAAGTTACTCCATTATTAGCTGGAAACTGATAACAAAGCTGCGGTCATTGTCAAGCTGAGATAGCCTCTGACTTGCTTCCTTCCTCGGTGTGCCTGTTGTTCCCCGGCGCTGGCAGTTGCTTTGATCCCAGTTTGGATTCATGGGTGACGTCACCAAGTGACTCGTAAGAACTTTGCAGCGCTTCCTTGTGACTCCCTTCCCTCTTGCCGCCTTTGACATTTTTCATTTAGTAGGCCAGCTCCTGCTTAGCTTACTCATGCCAGTAATCCCTGGGCTGGCAGTGGGATAATTGGAGAAAACTGAGTTTAGCTCAGCGGGGAGGCCACATTTTCAGATACAAGACAGCATCTACACTGAGCAGTAAAAGTTCTTTCTATTAGAGTCAATACTTATAAAACCTGACATTTTAACATGTGAGTCGAGTGGACCCAAACCTTTCTGCCACTCGTGTCAAATGCTTTATGACATCAATAAAAGCAGGCTTGCACCAATGATGTATTATCTTCATATTTCCAGGTCTTAGTCCTTAATTCCATAGATAGTTTGAGCACTGAGTATGCAGACTGGGAATCAAAAGCCATGAGCTACTGGGTAGTGACTCTATGCCGTCATCTGGCTTGTGAATCACACCATCGCTTCAATGTGAAAGAAATGTAAGAAGCTCACCAGATCCTGGAGTTCTCCGAGAGGCCTTGTGTGCTTCTCATCCCGCTGAAGTCTGCCATGGATTCAGCAGCACGTTCATCTGTGGAACGAGGGCATGAGGCTTTTGTATCTGTCCTACACTACAGAATGTAACTTTTTACCACATTTTGACTCTTTAATTTTGATCCTTGAAACGCTCTAAAGGATGGGAACATAGAACTTAGTCAGGGCTAAGTTTTGTGACAGGATGTGTCACGTGCTAAAATACATGATTAAGAAATGGCATGACTCTATAAGCTGGTCTTCCTTTCCAGTCCCATTGCTCTCACTTTTCATATCTTGTCCTTCTGATTGTAAATTCTTTGTGTAACAAAGGATCTCCTTCTATACTTCTGGAGAGCGCCTACCATATTTAGTATTCCCATAATGTAAATGTATTTATTTTACTTTTGCAGATACTCCCAGAATAATGTCCACAGTGCAAACAAGAACTACTTAAAAAGAATGATGAAGCCTGAGCCATGCTGTGCCATCTTCGTTCTGAAAGTCTTCTGAGGTCAGAAAAAAGTGACATCTAAGTCAGTGGCAAGCTTGCTCACTACTTCAGTAGCCTTCTCAAAATGTATTAGCCCATCTTTGTAAATGTGCCTTCTGAAAACGGGGTGACTTGGGACTATACACAGTTTCCTTACACATTGCCAAAGTTATGCTTACCCCAGTAAACTGCCTTTTGCATTAAAAGCACAGGTGTGAATAACGTTACAGGCTGACTACAAGAATATTTTCAAAGGATTAATGCAAAGCCAGAACACACGCATAATAGACAAACAAGGGTATTTTCTTCTTGCGTGATTCAGCGTTACACGGCAGTGTTCACACAGGTGTGCTCTGGAACAGTTGCGGATAGATGTGTTCAGCCGCAGCGGCTAGTTGGGTTAGTATGGCAAATCAGTATTTTGGGAGGAGCCGATAATCATAACGCGCTTTGGGTATCAGAGTGAATTACTCAGACAAGTGAGGAGATGCTACTGCTCTCACTAGCAGGGTTTTGTTAAAAAGTGATGCTAGCCCAGGCGTGCAGGCCAGCTGACTTTATGCAGGACAAGATTATCAAGACCCTGTTATTTTGGTATCTAGTTTTGGGTGCAGTTCAGGACATTGAGATTTGGGAGCCTAAGTCCCCTGCATAGCTCATGTGGGCACTTTGAGAGCATCTAAATTAAATGCCTGAAGTTGCTGTCACCTGTGTGCAAACACAGGCGCAAGCTATGTTCCTGTTCTCTGCATTGACAAGGAGGTTAAATCGCCACTTTTGGATGACACCATGAGAAGTGGCCAGGCATATTCTAAGAGTTACAATCTTCAGAGAGTATTTTGAGAACACTCTGCCCCTTAAAGCAAAGTTGGGAACTGAGATAGGAGTATGATAACTACTATTCTCCTGCACAATTTTTATGCCAGCTAAAGGTCTGCACCAGGTCCTAGTCAGGTCAGTGATAGTCTTCAATTCAGTAGACTAGGAGTGGGGTCTAGAAAAAAAATAAGCCGTGTCTCCTGTATGCTCCCTTAAGGATACAATGGCAAAAATCAAAAAGAAAAGAATGACATTTTCTTGTAAGTTCTCTTCAGAAATAAATTTATTTCAATCTAAAAGTTAATTTAGCTTTTCCATTAAAAAAAAGAAAAAGAAATTAGCGGAGGAAGTGTGTGAAAAATAGTGATTCATTTGTAGGGAAGCAGTAGTCAAACTTTTGCATGCTCATTGCTTGTGATATTAGCTCAGGACATAGGAGAGATTAAATTCTCAGCTTTGTTAGTTATTTCTTGTGTGGCCTTGGCAAGTTACTTTGTCTCCCAGCTCTCTCGCTGTGAAATAGAGAGTAACAACACTGCTCCACCACCCAGGGAGATGTAAGCATGAATGAATTAAAGATTGTAAGCTACTCATGAGGAGAGAAACCACTGATGTTTGTAAGGTAGACAGAAGATTGGAAAGTAAATTCAGGTGTGAAAGAAGGGAGGTTATTGTTTAGTCTGAGGTAAAAAGAGAATGGGTGATTTGTGGATAGGTCAAATATTGAGCAAAGGGATAATTGATGTATACCAGTAGAACTGTAAACATCATTTGAGGAAGTCTTGAGGCAAAGGTGATGGCCTTACACTGCAAAAGAAAACAGTATGGTGAGAGGTGAGGAGCAATACTATCACATCCTTTTTTGGTGGTATTTCATCTGTATGTTCTTTGGAACAGAACTTAATCCTGTATCTGAAAAGCATTCGAATATTCTTGGCACCCTGAATATGGTCAGTGAAATACAGTCCTAAATAAAAGAGAGGAACTATGTATGCAATGGCTCGTTAACCATGCACAAATTGTGAACAGATAAACCACTTACAACTTCACAGACTGATAGTACAGGACTACAGGTGACAAGTTGGAAACAGATGGGGTTATGAGCGTCGTTGGAATGGAGGTGAGCAGTAAGCAGACAAGTGGAAGTGAAAAGATGCTCCCAGTCAGGCAGCCTGATAGTTAAAGGACTGAGCTCTCAGGAGAGAAGCCAGAAGTCAGTAGAGCACAAGGACAGCCAGGGTTGAGGACATGGTCATAGAGACCCTGAGGGCAAGGGGAATGATATGAAAAGGGAAGAAGATAGCTTGGATTTGAGTTGGTTCACCTTGGAGTTGTAAAGTGTTTCTCCAGAGAAGGATGATAAGTAATTAAATCATCTCTCATTGGACCAAACCACACATCAAAAATGGTGATCAGTCACCAGCTGCCTTTGCCAGCTGAAGGGAAGGTCCAGGTTGACTTGTCGTACCATGCTGCATGCTGATCCACCGGCCTCCAAGGCTTTGGCACATAAAGCCTTTTCCTTTGAAAACTGTCATGTGTGGCAGCGTTTATGTGCAGTGCCATGTTTCCCCTCCCTGGAGCAGAAAACACAGGAGAGGGGAGAAGTTTCTATTTACTTATACCACAAGAAGCAAGGTGGTAGAGTGCCAGCTCTTCATTCACACAGGAAACCGCTGCTGCTCCATCCCTGCCTACTCCCCCGGTGCAGGGGACAGCACTACGCCCTGCTGAGGGTAACATCCCCTTGTCACTCCCAGGGCTGCTGTACTGTCCTTTCTGCCCCACAGAACCCCCCCTGCCCCAGCCAAATCTGCCTCCCTTCCACCCCACCCCTTCTGCGGGTGGGAGAGGGGAAGGATTGGGCCCTCCTGGCAGTTCACCCCACAGTTTGCGGGCAGATGGGCCGTTCTGGAGCTTTGTCAGTAGCAATGAAATACTCTGGTTTAACAAGGTAGTAAAATAAAGGTGTAATAGCACTCTGGTTCTTAACGGGGCTGCCCCATGCCATGTTCCTTACATCCTTCCCAACAGTTGGATCAGAAAGCAGAGCGCTGCGCTGCCCGGGCAGCCCTTTACAGTCAGCCGGGGTGCTGGAGCCAGGTGACCTGTTTCACAGCCCGTGGGAGTCACAGGCCTGCGCACAGCACAGGAGCCGAGTTCGGGTGACATGAAGAGACTTCAGTGTTGGGGTGTGATTAAAGACCTCACACAGACGGTCACATTAACAGTCACAAAACTCACTTCCATAAAGCACATACTTACATTCCTCCACGATTATGTTTTTCTGTTCGTCCTCCCTCCCTACGAGCAGAAACCAGCAAAGCTGACACGTAGGACTGACTTTGGGTGCTGTTTGGCGTTGGAGCGCGTCCCCGTCCCCCCCCTAGCTTCTCCACAGTAAGATCTGCTTTGAGATGGAAGAATAGCACCCTCAAGAGTTGACAGCCACGCTGCTTCGGGGATCCAGAGCATGCAACACACATCCTTCCTCTTTCAGTTACATTAATTCCCTGACACGTGTAACCGGAGCAATGAGAACACGGGGTTTCTCTTGACAGCAGGTCTGAAAAACTTGGTATCAGCCACTGTCGATATAAACGTGGAAATATGCGCTTGTGCTTGTCTGAGGAAGGATCAGCTTCCAAACATTTTATTTGCCTTCAAAGGAGGGACAATAAAAAGACTAAGAATTGTCTTATTTGTCTAAGTCAGGGAACCTCACTTTATACCGTACTAAAACAATTTGAACAGGAATTTATGTTTTCATGTAAAAAGAGATTATTTTAAAGTTCTTAACTTAGATAAAAGGGGTCTATGTAAAAAAAAAAAAAATACTGAGCAAACCAGTCCTTAAATTGTGGGGACTTGTTCGTTAATTACAGTAATTAGGAATGGAATCTGATCCTAAACTTTCTGATTTACTTTGAATTTCTTTTAATATGTGGTTAGGCCTTAATTTCAGCATGATTATAAAATGTGAGAGCGTTGGTAAGACTACAGAGGCGTAGGTATTGTTATTAAATGACAAACTTTGTTACACGCTTGTGCTGCTCCGTGCAGAGCTGACCTTTTATTTGCATGTCCGTGGCCTGCTCCTGTTTCTGCCGACTTAGAGTCGGATAAGGCCCTTCGAAAGCCCCGAGTTGGAACTGCTCACCAGCTACTATCCCAGGTGATATTTCTCCCAGCAGGCAAAAAATCCAGCTCTGGGTTTGTCTCTTTTCTGTGAACAGCTTCACTGGAGTAGAACAAGCAGTTGGTGCGGTCGGGGACATTTTACACTCCACTCCGAAGCGTCCCAAACTGACTTCTGTCACAGACGTGAGGCTTTTCCTCTGCACCACGACTTTGTTCAGAGTTGTTCTTACTAGTGTTTTGGTTGTTCAGGCAGCGTTACAGCTCCCCACAGGCCACTGAAACACCCCTTCGAGCACTGCTGCTGCGCTGAAGCCAACATGTATAATTTTAGAAAACACTGACTGTATATTAAAAGAATTTAGGATTGATTTTTTTTTTTCCCTGCTGATAGTGAAAGGTGAAAAGTATATTCTGTGGTCTGTAAATTAATGTTTCCCTGCTGTAATTACAGAATCCATTCTCCTGAGCGGATACTGGAGTGCAAAAGCCAACTGACTCCACTGGCTTTGCTTTTGCTCATGAAACAGAGGTTCGCATGTGCATTTTGTGATAAAAAAAACATCGGTCCCTGGTACACTGTCATTTTGTTTCCTGTTTAAGACTTTATCTATTACTTTTAATTGCAAGGAATCTGTCAAACCCCTTCTGAGCAAGGAATTTACTGTCACTAGTTTCTGTTTTACTAGAACATCCAGGGGTAAGAATTCCAGAATTGTTTTTTCTCCAGCCATTGCTATGTTCAAATCATTTTCTCTGCAAATCTTCCCCTAGCAATTTTAAGCTGGCACCTGCTCCCGTGGCCCTGACTTTCAAAGGGACCTTCTGGAGCAGCAGAACTAAATGCCCGTGGGGGTCCCTCAGGTGCGCCTTAGGTGTGCAAGGGGGGACAGACACATCTGCTCTGCAGGCTGCAGGGATGGCGGCTGGAGGAAACCATCCGCATCCTCACCCTGCCCGAGCTGAAGCCAGAAACGGGGGCTCCTCGGAAGGCTGTGGCTTCCACGGGAGCTGCTGGGAGAGGAGTCGCGGTGGCTCGAGACACGCAGCTCCTCTCTCCAGTCCCGCGGTGCGGGAACACTGATCGCCTTCTCCGAAGCCGCCGGGAAAGGAGGCTGGGAAAGCAAGGAGCGTCTCCACGGAGGGAGCGGCGGCGGGGCCGGGCACACGCCCGGGTTACCCGGCTACTGTCGCGCTGCG
>NW_010236791.1:0-12204 GCF_000690775.1 Eurypyga helias
TCCTGGCTGAACCCAGCACAGCATTAACACAAGACAAACTTCTTTAAATCAGTTTAGCAACTGGAAAAACTTAGCACTTGGCAAATCAGCAAGTGTTTGTCTCAGCATTCCAGTGCCAGGGCACTTGCACGCCTGGGCCTCTCCCTTCTCAATGGCATGGTAGCCCCCCATCTAATCTTGGGGACCTCGTCTCCTTTCAGTGTGGTCCTGTTGGCACCAAGTGCCAGCAGAGATTCATGGACGTGGGTCTGCTCAGCTAGAATAGACTAGAACCCTGTGACTTTGCCCTTTTGGTTGGATGTTTGGTTTTTTTTTTTTTTCTTTTGCCTTTTTCATGGTACTGTGCAGCCTGGATGCCGCCCAACCTTTGCTTCAAATAAAAAGTTGACTTAAAAGTGCTGTCTGCCATAAACGCTATAGCCGTTTGCTGAAAATGACAAAGAAAAATAAATGCAAGGGTGTACTACATTACCTAATTCACAGTAAATAGCAATTTCTATGCAAGTTTATGTGGAAGAAGACATAACAGAGTATGAGCTTATTAAGAATTTTGCGTTAAAATTAATGAATACGGAGGCATGATCTTGCTAACTGCTTGACTAAAGTTATTTTCTTAAAAGTAGAATTCATTAATTAATAGTAATTAAATGCCACTGTGATGTAGGGTTGCACAGGCTTGTAGACCAAACAAAACCTTGATGATCAACTCATCTAAATTTTAGATGGCATGTGGTGAAATGATAATTTACTCCATGTGATGGTAACAGTCTGATGATGCTGCCAAGATTTATGGTACGTATGAGGACGTTAAAATATCCACTTTTGTCATACAAAGGAGATAAAATAAATGCTAAATTTTGGCAATAAAAACAAAGCGTTCGTAGCACAGCAAAGCATTCATTTGACAGGACCAGGGGCAGTGGGCACACACTGAAACATGGGAGCTTCCCTCTGAACATCATGAAACACTTTTTCACTGTGAGGGTGCCCCAGCACCGGCACAGGTTGCCCAGAGAGGTCATGGAGTCTCCATCCTTGGAGACAGTCAAAAGCCAACTGGACACGACCCTGGGTCCCAAGGTGTGGGTGGCCCTGCTTGAGCAGGGGGTTGGATAGGATGACCTCCAAAGGTGCCTTCCATCCTTGGCCACTCTGTGGTCCCATGATAAGAAATACATCGGTAATGGCAGCAGCGCAGTCTACTGTATACATACTGTACATAAAGCCCTGGTGCAGTACAGCGATGTGTCCTTATTGCAAAGCTCTGTCACACAGAGCAAATGCCAGTTATTTATCTTTTAGGAAAGATATCCACTCTGGTTTTATGCATCTATTTCTGAATACATTTTCATTTTTGGGAGCCTTTTCAGCTTTCCATGTGTTTTAGTGGAGAGTAACTGTGATGGTTCAAGAGAAGAAATGCTTGAGAGACTAACATTTAACACGGAAGGGCATTGAAATATTCAGTTGTTATTGTGTAAATTAGATCTAACACTGGAATTTGGATCCCCCTTGTATTAGCTTTCTCATGGTCATGTACATTTACCTTTACTGATAACACGGTAGTACCTTACACCACAGGACCCTCCACTTTTCCTGTGCTTGTTGTGGATTATTATGACCTTTGAGGGTGTCACAGGATCGAGGACTGTTTGGCTTCTCCCCTGGATTGGAAAGCACAAGATCTGCTGAGTGAAGTGACATGGCTATTTGATGTCTGAATTTGCATGTTTTGCTGGTATTGTAGTTTTTTCCTACACTTAAACAGACATTGCAGGCACTGGGCAGGACACGGTGGATATTCTAGTGATTTAAAAATACTTAAAGAGTTAGCACACCATTACAAAGTCATTGATGTTATCTGGCTTCTGTGCTTTCACTAATTGCTTTCCTCACAGATGGCTGACTGAGTTGAAAGGATCAGTTATCCTTTGTGAAAGGGGGACAGTATGGATGGCAAGCACCAAACCTTCTTCCTAATTGTGTGAGGGTTAACATTCATTGTCATATTAATGAAAATGATAATTTTCAGTTCTTTCAGATTAGGTCATTAAAATGTACTCAGTATGGAAGTTGGGCACAGATTAGACGGTTGGTGAAGCAGCCAGTGAGTAGAAGTCAGGTCAAAAAGTAGGTTCAAGAGGGAATAGGAAATGCTGTTTATATATAGGAAGCACAAAATGATCACATGAGTTTCCTATTCTCACAAGAGTGACCCCACTCTAGAGCTGCCTCCAGAGGGTGGTTTAGGAGGATAACCCCTATCTGGATACTTTATGTTAGCCTTTGAATACCTTTTCTTTGCCAATGGATTACAGAAGAAATCCCAGAGAAAGTAGCTCCCTGTGACATTACACTGTAAGTTGTCGTGTAGCACCTGACACCTTCACATTTATTCTTTATATTTCCTGTAGGACCTGTCCTGATTTTATTTTACTTTTTCCTGAAGGATTACTTTAAATGTAGAGAGTAATGCTGCCATATTCCTCCTGTGCAGGCACCAAAGACCCCAAAGACCCTGGACTTTGGATAAAAATCTAATATTGTGTCATGTTCCAGATGGGCATTAGGAAAAGTATTTTGGTAATTTTCAGGCTTGCTAATTCCCTTGTGTTATTCTGTGTGCTCATATAGAGGATGTCTAACTAAAAGAATTCCTGGTTTGAGCATTTATCTACTTTATATTCATTTTGTAGAAATGGTAAATCAGAGTTTGAGTATATGTTAGTCAGACACCTAACAATCCTGGCAGGGTAAACATGATGCTAGTATTATTTTGAGTCAATGTGCAGGAAAAACAGGCTTAAATGGGTTAGTGTCAATCCAGACTGTTTCAAATACTCTCATTGCTGAGCTGCGAGTAATCTTTTTGTTTGTCTGCATTGTGCATAGTGCTTTCTAAAGCAACCTCATTGCCAAATTCCCTCCCACTTTCTGCCAGTAACTCCACCAGGGTGTGCAGGTAGCTTGTTCCTGACTTCATTATCAGTCACTCTTTGAACTCTGTCAGCAATCCAGTCACCTGCTAGTTAAGGATCTAGAGTTTCAATTGCGAGAAACGTAAAGTACTTTGATTTATTAGGTACTCTCAAAGCGCATTACAACTCAAAGTATACAGTGGATTCCCTTCAGTCTGTCTCTGGGTAAAAAAAAAATCCTTGAACTTGTGAGACCACCCAGAATAGAAAGTGGCTGTGTCAGCTGGTCGTCACATACGTGGTGTAAACACACACAGTGAGGCAGATTCCTTCATACACTGTCAGAGTTATCAGACTCTGCCCAGACACCAGCCAGACTATGACCAAAGCTTCAAGCAATACATCTTTTATCCTTCTTTTGGGTGAAGTATTTCAGCAGGTTTGTGCCCCAAGCCAAGAAAGATTTTGTAGGGCAGTCCCACCTGCTATTCACTGGGAAAAATTAGTTTTAAACTGTTTCCATGAAGTATGCCTGGTACGGGATCAGACTTTACAAGCTGAATGGGCGTTCTGCTGGATACATATGCAGTACAGTGCCTCAGTGTGTGCACCGGAAAAGGTTCAATGCTGTGCTCTCTCCCTCCACACCTCATTTTTAAACTGTTAACTATAAGCTCTCATGGTAGCAACGCTGCATCTGTACCTCAGGGGCCACTTTCAGGTGCCAGTAACCTCCTAAAAAGTACCCTTTGTGTATGTTCCTTATATAGAATTTCTCAGGCCAGAAGTGAAATGTTGTGGAAGGTTCTTGATACTGTTCTTCTAGATTGCCTGCACTAGGAAAGTGTTAAAATATTATGAAGACATTTTATAGAAAGTAAAATCTTTCTTTTTATGATCAGAACAGGGTTTTAAAGATTTCCAACTTATCTCTGACTTATTTGTCAATAAAGATAAGTGTCTTTTGGCTTGACAAATGGATGTGGTTTAAATATCAACTACAGTACAGCATGCAATCCTTTACAGAGAACAGGCTTTCTAAATTATTAACTGAATCAGGAAAGAATTGTGAAAAGAACATATATTTTTATTCTAGGAAAAATATTTATTTACAGGGTGTCAGTGTGATTTGCCTAAAGAATTCACCAATGGTTTCAGAAAAGGGAATGTCTCTACTATCTTCCTAGTTGTTTGACATCTTCACAATAAGGTGATGGACTGAAAAAAAAAAAGTCTAAGGGGTTCTTAAACCTTTGCCATTGGTAACATTATTTCCACTATTTTTTTCTGTTGCAGTTCTGTACTGTTCTCTAGAAAATAAACTTTTCCTGATACGCATAAGCTGTTTTGCACAGTGGTAGGATATCTCCTTTTTTGCCTTCGATTTTCAGGGTGTGCTCCATGACACTATTTACATGTTTCATATTGGCAACATAATCTGCTAAGCAAATATATGAAATAATCTCTAGAACTGCAATCAAAACTGTGTATGGTTCTGGTCTGCACTTTATAGAAAACAGCATACTTTTTTTTTTTTTTTACAGTTTTATTAAGCAGTTTTGAATTTGCAGTTTGTATCAGGGCTATTCATGCTATAGCCCACGTCTCAAGGACTATGGTAATGCTAATGGTGTCTGAAAAGCAGGCTCTGAAGTGAATGGTGTGGTTTGTTTTTAAGTTTATTGCTTTATGCTTTCAATGTCTTTTGCCTTTTTATTAGCAAGAGCTGCTACTTGATGTTGGGGGGCTGTGAAATCTACAGTACTGCGATTGGACTCAAAGAAGAAATAACTTTTTTCTTTAAAAATCAGCAGAAATTTGCAGCTCAGTCCCTTTCTGTATGTACCACTGGCAGTTTTTTGGCATATCTTCATTATTAAGCCTGCAAGCAGACACTGCCTGTTTGCAAAAAACATGAATTTCTTCTGGAGTTGCTATTTTTTAGTATAGTTTGAAGTTATTCTAAGGTCCAAAACTTCACAGTTATATCATACTGCTGAAAAATGGTATTATTCAAATGCTGAACCTGCAGCTTAAATTCTTAGAGTCTGAAAGCCTCCTCTCATTCCAGGCAAAACATGGAATCACAGCAGTTCAAACTTGGGTGGCCCTTAGGATTTCAGATTGTATTGTTTGGGCAAGTGCTGAATGTACTGGGGTATATTCCAGAGGGCTCTATGGCATAAAATTCTAAGTGTTAGAAAAATGTAATGGAAAATTGTAATGTAATAAGGTGCTCATATGTATATCTGCAGTCCTGCATGTATACATCTGGAACTCTACTCTCTGGAATAAACACAGCTGCATTTATTTGAATGTGTGAAACAGATTTATATACCCATGAGAATAAATCTTGTATTGCACACTCAAATACGCTAGAGTACAACATTTTAGTTGGCTGTGTATCACTGTCACAAACTTTCTCTTTTTCTTTTTTTTTTTTTTTTTTTTTTAAATTGCATGAGAAGTACTTCAAGATTTGTACTCTGATTTCAAGTTCAGAATTTAAACAATCGAAATCCAGGTAATTTACCTATATACCTCTCCAAACAATTGTTCCAGGCCACAGTGAATAGCACTGTCTTTGTAAGATCCCAGAGACTAGTGACACTTATTCATAGGTTTAGCCACTGCTGTGTACGTGAGGGAAAATGTTGCAACAGGAAGGATCAGCTTGGGATCTGAATGTAAATAAACAAAATGCTGTTAATTCACTGTGATATGAATTTTAAACTTACATGATTAGAACTGAGTTGCAGATGTTACACCTGCTTCTGTGCTCTCCTACTGATCTTACAACTGTATTTTCAACTATCAGCATTTATCTGTTTACTGTGACTTTGAAAGAAGTACCGTTACTTTGAAAGAATTCCCCTGCAGTGGTGGGATTAGTTCTCATTAGGAGTGAGTATTAGATGCCGTGGATGAGTTTTATCTGCACTTCCTCCAGCTCAGATCTCTTTGTTCTGAGGTCAGCCGGGAAGGCAAGGACCAGTGCCCCTCTTTCCTCCCACACAGAAACACAGAGACAGGATGAGTATCCCCACAGGGACAGAGTGCAGACGTGGGTCTGTGTCACTGCAGAGGAAGTAGCTGGGGATTAGTTCTGTCAAGAACTACTTAAAAAGAAGTAGTTGTTCTTGCTAAAGCACATCAAAAACATTTCATATTAAAATAAGGCACACGAACAGGGAATGCAAAGCAAAGTCACCAGAGAACCCAATCTACATGCTGATTTTCCAGGAGATGGTCTCAATCATGACATCTCCTAAATGTGACTGTGGATCCACAATGAAAGATGAATAAATCAACATCGTCCTTTAAATAGATTAACACTTCCTATACAAAGCCCAGTGCTGTGTCCTGCCTGAATACGGATGCTCGTGCATTAGAACAGAATGTCACTGTCTTGTGTTGTGGATGTAATACTTTCTTCCCAAGACTGCTTCCTTTCCTTTCTTGGACAATTAATCCACAGTCCCATATGCAGGAAGGTGACCAAAAAAAAAAAAAAAAGCCTGTCCATGCTCAGGTAGAGCTGCCTTCCATGAGAGGGCAGAAAATAACTGATCTTTCTGAGACAACACAGCAATGTTTCCCAGGTTTCTGCTCCACTGGTGCTGTTTTCTCACAACACTGGGAAAACACATGGTATGTGCCAGTCCTCCCTTGCTTCACTTGCTCCTAGGCAGCTCCTAAGATACTGCTCCACAGCCTTTGCTACACTAGAGGAAACTTCTGAAAGAGAGCTACCTTTCTCAGAGACTTCGCTATTCCACACATAATTTTTAAGTTACTCTTGCTGCAGACTGCCCAAAAGTCTCCCCAGAATGCATGCCAGAAGCCTTTAGTATCACCCATCTGACGGAGCCTCAGACACCTCGTTGGAGATCCAGGAGGCTTGTTAGCACGGCCACTTCATGCAGGTCTGCAGGCATCCAGCTCTCAGAGGCGCAGGTAGTCAGAGGGTACAGCTACTACTGATGCGAGATATTTATTGTTGTTACAAAGTGGTGAAGCGTAGCCATATCTAAACTGACTCTCTCTGAGATGAGTCAATCACATAACAACCTGAAGAGCACCCAATTCTTGCACACGTTCACGTGAGTTCAGCTTCACTATAAAATTAAAGATGTAGGTGTGATGTTAGCGGAGGCAATTCATCTTATGGCTGCTCTGGAGAAAGTATTACGGGAAAATGGAAATGCAGGATGCTGCCTGACACTAGCAGGGGTACTCTGCTCAGACTTAGGAGATGAAAAGCCCAAGCAATACAGTAACTAGAGTCCAGAGTGGACAGATATACATTGGCATAAGGATACAGAGTTTGTTTATAACTGAACTGCAAAGATCTGAAAAACTCCAGCCCAGGAATGACATTTCTAGGTAGTGACATAAGTGGTTTGCTCAGAGGTAGCTTGTTTAAGCAAAAGGAAGGGAAAGAACTGGGTAAAAAAAGTATTTTGGTATCAAGTTTGCATTAGTCTTATTTAAAAGGTAGGTATACGAGCTTGATGGCTTGAGTCTTTTGCTCAGGAGCTGTTCCTTTCCCACATTAAAAGAAATGGGACGTGTACATCTGTGTGACAGAAAAAGAAGGGGAGATGAAATGCTCCAAAGAACTGAAACTTCTGAACTAAGAAGTGAGACCATTCACAGAAAGAAGTAAGGTGGAGTTTTTGGCTTTAAAGAACGTAATGTTTTCTCTTGGACAGGCTGTCCTCCCATAAAGCTAGTATTAGCTCTCTGGGACTTACTGGAAGCACTCAGGTACCTTATGTGCCATTAGGTCTGAGTTAATAGGGAGGAGATTCTGTAGCGGAGCATACAGAACCAGTCAGCAACATGCTTAGTGGATCATGACTAATTGAAACAAAAGAAAAAAAAGTCAAATGTTCCAAATCCGTATTTATTGCAACTATGGATGACTAAACTGGTATTCCACAGTCCACAGAGAAGGAAATTCCTCTGTCCGTTAGGGAGTGACTGTGGCTTATCCAGCCTCATTTTTTTTCTGGTCTAAACTTCTTTATGTGACTGGAATAAGAACACTTCCTTGCTGTACTTGTCAGAGCAGAGGACTTCAGCTTCTCAGGCTTCTCTTTTAGAGAAATAGATTTCAAGCTGCTGAGATGGTGATCCCTGGTTTTTTAGGCTGGCCAGACTCTTACAGACCAGCTTATAAACAACTTCAGGAAAAAAGTAAAAGATCTTTCTAATATTCATTTACTCTTTGCTGTCATGCTGAGGTAGAGACTTTCTTGACAAGTTCCTGTGTTGTTCTGCTGCCTGTGAGCAACAGTCTGTGCTAGTGGAGTTCTGAAGCTGTTCAATAATTAAAATCACATCTGCTAATCTGTTTTTCCTGTACTTACAATGCCATGTTATCATGGTATTTGGGGATGTCTAAGAATAGATTTTGAGCAGAATGTCTAATATAAACCAAGTGAAAATATGATTGTATTAAAATCTCTAGAAATCATTGTTGACTAGATCTGGAATGAATTATTAGAGCACACTTTTTTTTTTTTTTACTTGGTTTTCCTCTTTCCTCGCCAGAGATACCTGTAGCAGAACAAACTGTTCTCTTTGTGTTGACTTAGAAACAAAGTTCCCTTTTTTGTGTACCTGCATCTCTCCTGGGCTTGCTACATGAGGAACCGCTGGCAAACAGGTAGTTGGCAGGAAAGCTACCATCTCAGATTACTTTACTCTGCCCTGTTTCTGTTAATTTCAGCTGTTTATCCAAAATGCAGTCTGGTGGTTTCAATAGCAAGAAAGAAATCTATTAATGATCTTTGTATTGGTCACATTTATGTTCCAGTTATAAATGATGACAACTGAGCCAAAATACTTGGGTTTAGAGCGGCATTTCACCTCATACATGCACCAAAATAAACAAATAGTCTCTCTCCTTCCCATTAGCAATTGGCATTTCCTGGCTTTACAGACAATGTATTTTTTGCTTCTTTGGTTATGTTCTTTTGTGGCCCACTGCTGGGGGAAGAACAGACTAGCCAAAGTTTTTCCATGCTCTACGAGCAAGATCAATGGGTGATTTAAATCCGTGATGTATGCATTTTCTTTCCTGAATATCTGGCCCATTTTGTGACGCTCAGGAAAAAGAAAAATCTTATTGGAGTCATTAGGGCAGGTTCTCAGCTGGAAATGCAGGAAATGTTGCATAAAGATAGTCTTCTCAGCTCATATGCTATCACAGAATGGTTTCAGTTGGAAGGGACCTTAAAAGATCATCCAGTTCCAACCCCCCTGCCGTGGGCACGGATACGTTCTGCTAGGTAAGGTTGCTCAAAGCCTCACCCAGCCTGGCCTTGAATACTTCCAGGGATGGAGCATCCACAGCTTCTCTGGGCAACCTGTCCCAGTGCCTCACTACCCTCACAAGGAAGAATTTCTTCCTGATATCTAATCTAAACCTCCCCACTTTCAATTTAAACCCATTACCCCTTGTCCTGTCACTACAGGCCCTTGTAAAAAGTCCCTCCCCAGCTTCCTTGTAGCTCCTTCAGGTACTGGAAGGTGCTATAAGGTCTCCCCAAAGCTTTCTTTCCTCCAGGCTGAACAAGCCCATTGGTCTCAGCTTGTCTTCACAGGAATGGTGTTCAAGCCTTCTGATCATTTCTGTGGCCCTCTTTGGAACCCCTCTAGCAGAGGCATGAATTTGTTATGCTGGATGCAGTACTGCAGGTGGGGTCTCACAAGAGCAGTGTAGAGGGGCAGAATCCCCTCCCTCGACCTGCGGGTCCCACTTCTCTGGATAAAGCCCAGGATACGGTTGGCCTTCTGGGCTGCCAGCACACACTGCTGGCTTATGTCCAGCTTTTCATCCACCAGTACCCCCAAGTCCTTCTCCTCAGGGCTGCTCTCTATCCACTCTCCACCCAGCCTGTGCTTGTGCTTGGGATTGCCCCAACCCAGGTGCAGGACCTTGCACTTGGCCTTGTTGAACTCCATGAGGTTGGCAGTGGCCCACCTCTCCAGCCTGTCCAGGTCCCTCTGGATGGCATCCCTTCCCTCCAGCGTGTCACTCTTTGATCCTCAAGGTGACAGACAAAATGATTTTCAGCATGACAAAGCAATGTAGTGTAATTGTTGAGATGCTGTTCTTCTTTACGGTGCTCAGTATGAGCAAGAGTAGGTCTTACATACTTGGTTCTTGTGCAGGCTGGAAAGATTGAAAGGTCTAACCATTCTTGCTGAGCTTTTCAGTCTCTCCACCTAAAGAAATAGAGGAATGTATAGTGCTGTGAGTCCCCAGGGATGCAAAATACATGGGTACTGGATGAAGGCTGCACAGGTTGGCGAGGGGTGTGGACTCAAGCACTTAGCAGCTGCTCAGGGGATGGTGGAAAGCACCCCAAAGCTCTTTTTACAGTAGTATAACTCTGCTGCATGCAGCAGATAAGAAGCAGCATAATTTAGATCTAAAAACATCATATAGCAAATTAACACTATATTTAGAGTACCTGAAAGCCATCAAACCCTTTCAACCAGGTCCTCTTTTTGTAATAGACTAAATTGTGTTCTGATAAATTTCAACTGCTTTGTCTGTAGGTAGCACCATCCACCGATATATCCTTAATATGTTATTTCCTAGATAGCAGAAGCAGCTTAATACAAGATTATGATGTATCATAAAGCTAACTCTGGCACTTGATGGCACTTCACATTTAATAGTAAAACATGATGAAAGACAAAAGATAATGAAAAAATCACCTATTGAGTTTTTGTATTTGTTCTGACAGGTGTTTTTTGGGTGGAAAGCTATTTATGACGGTCAAGACAATGTCCTGTGCATATAAACAGCACGTAGCTGGTTCTCATGCTCTCTGAGTACTTCTTAGTTCTCCACAATATTTAATGATAACATGCTCTCTAGAAGTCTAAAAAATAGGAACATAAAAATTTGAATTTGGCTTCTGTTACTGAACTTACATTGACAAACACAACAAATAATAGGACTTCCTTTTGATGAATTAGCTTTCAAAGTTTTGATTTGGATAATTTGTAACATAGCTTGATTTTTTGCTTGTAATGAAGAATATAATTTGCTAGAATGGATTTTTTTTAATGACTAAACTGACCTGGTAAATGCAGATTTATGTTCATAATTGTTTGAAACAGCAAAGAGCCACAGGTATCCAAGTGTAGCTGTCATACACAGCACTGCAACTTCAAAGGGAATGCGGAGTGGCAAATGCTTACTCTCCTGCTTTGTTAGGCCTTTATAATCTAGCTTTTATTTGAACAAATTACTTACTCTGGTAATTTTTTTTTTTTTTATAATACTAAATGCAGTTTTTATTAGCGAATAAGCAATATTCTTCAAGTGCATTTCTTAGATGGATAAGGAAAATATGATTTTAAAAAGAAGTTCTCTCTTGCTTTGCATTGTTCCTATAAAGAATTTTATTCATCTGAAGCAATAGGAAAAATGGGTATTTTGCGTCTATGCATGCACTAGGAAAGCAAAAATTCTGATCTGAGTGTTGAAAACTTTAGAATGTTTAGAAATTGTCCTATTAGAAGAATACTTCAAAATTCATTGTTTGACTATCAATAGTATCACAAACTTGATTCTCTCAAAGTATAATTTTAAATTCATACTGTAGGTGTATACAAAGACTCCTTTATCAACAAGCTGTGTTTTCCAAATAGCTAGTACTTTACCATTAATAATATATAAAACCTCTACCAAAAGATAGAATAGTATGGCCTCTTTTATCCAAAACGTGCTATTGTTTTGCCTCAAAACTTGTCTGATTTCCTTGTATGACTGTCTCAGAGGAAAATAAATGGGCTTTTTACCACAACATTACTCATGGCTTTTTAAGTGTCTCAAATTAACATGACAGTAAGACCCTGATATACTTGAGTAATGAGGAGAATAGGAGAAGAGGTGGACAGGAGACTAGCCTAACAGGCTCAACCATGAGTATGTTAGTCACAGAATGTTACTTTACCTGATGGTTAATGTTGCGTGTATGAGTTTACATGGTATGTGAAATGGGAGAAGGAACTTACACTGTCACCTTGGTAGTCTGACATTAACCAGTGAACATGTATCTGAGCTAAAGGAGCAAGTCCAGAGAAGGCCACGAAGATGCTCAGAGGGCTGGAGCACCTCTGCTATGGGGACAGGCTGAGAGGGTTGGGCTTGGAGAAGAGAAGGCTCTGGGGAGACCTTATAGCACCTTCCAGTACCTGAAGGGGCTCCAAGGAACCTGGGGGGGGGGTTTTTACAAGAGCCTGTAGTGACAGGACA
>NW_010236791.1:12387-25114 GCF_000690775.1 Eurypyga helias
CCAGGGCAGGGGGGGTTGAAACTAGATGGTCTTTAAGGTCCCTTCCAACCCAAACCATTCTGTGATTCTAAAGGTGCAAGAGTTACCAATGGGACTCAAAACTATACTACATACAGAGCTGGAGGAAAGCTGATGGCAGTGGCAGGCAAGTGTCTGTATATACAGGTCTTCACATATCGATAAAGCATATTCTAGAGTGTGAGTGTCCTTTCTGTCCTCTTTTCATCAGATGGAGAGTAAAGGCCATTCACAGGGGCTGGCTGGAGAAAGACCGTATAAATAAAGAAGCTTTTCCTGTGTTTTTATACAACAAAAATGAGATGGGACAATGTGCATTACAGCAGAGCTTCCTATAGCTTTACAGCTCTGGAACTTTAAATTATTGTAATACCTATAGACTATTTTAAAAGTCTCTTTCTTAAGGCTGTGTTTACAGTGTTAACTAGTGTGCATTTCTCCATGCAAAAGCTGTTACTGTTGGTTCTCCCCTATTGGGCACATAATGGCACGTCATAGCTTCTTGAAAGAGAGAAGCTGGACAGTTGTTTTAAATCTGTATGAAGGAAATGAAGTGTAGTTTTGATTCTTACTTTTTCATCGAAGTGTGTTTCCAGTTTTTTTTCATCGAAGTGTGTTTCCAGTTTTAGGCATGCCAGGCAGTAGAGGATTCAGAGTGCTCCAAACATGACCATAGCTCCAGGTAAGTGGGAGGCAGGGTAGGAAGAAGGAGAAGAGGGGTAGTTATTTCATCTAAAAAGCTCTGTTCTTTAAATTACTTACCTAGAGACATGCTAGAAATCAGCAGCAGAGCTAGAAACAGAATACAGTTACATCTTTCCAGTCTGAACATTCTCTTTACCCCTCACAGTAAATCCTTCAACCACGCAAGTGGTTGTGTTCATACAGTGGAGTAAGTTTGCTTTTGTAATGTTATTCCTGTTCTATGAGGTATTTTGAATGTAGGCTATTTGGATCGTGTTTTATCCAAATTTTAATTGTTCATAGTGTGGTGTGATTCTGAATGGGATTAGAATAAACCATTTTTTATCAATGTACACATTTTGTAGCACAGACTGTGAGATAAACAGACAATAATTACTCTACCTTTGCTTAAAATTATGAAAGAAGAAAATCAGTCATTTTCTATCACATTTCCTTTCCCTTTTTCTACACTACTGAACCTGTTCCACTTATTAACACTTGCAATATACAGACATCTTGTGCCTCTAACTGGAAACTGGTATCTATTATACATTGGCTAACGCTGTTACAAAACTGTGTTGAGAGCAACAGCTTAACAGGAATCTGTGAATCCACCCCAGAAAAGGAATGATTAGTGACAGCTGGTGAACTCAGTTAGCCAACCCAGTTGTATCTGGAGGAAGGCAACTAATTTAACAGACCCACCTGCTAGAAGAGCTGAGCTGAGCTGAGCTGGAAGGGTGACTAGAAAAAGCATGTGCATGTCAGCAACCTAGGTCTAATAGGATTAAAGCCAGGACTTCTTTTTACTCTGTTACAAGAATAAAACAGGAGTGTGAAAGGAAAAGAAAGTGATGTCCACCAAAAGTTCAAGTTGAATTTTCATGTTTTTCTGACTGCATAGAGAAGGCTCCTGTGGAGAAATCCTTGGTCATGGGACACTGAAAGAAGAAATATCTTGGAAGAGAGGTTCGGATGTCACACTGGGAAACAATGCTTAGCATGGCGGTGTTTTAGACTGTGTGGTTTGGCCTCTGATGAGCAATCCTCACTGTAAAAAGGGAAGTGCTAAATGAGTTGTGTTCAGGGTGCTGGCTTGCAGAAGAGCTGGGCTGAAGCTGACAGCAGCACTCATTGATGTCACCCCTCTGTTGTCCTGCTCTTAACCCAAGGAACTCTACCACTGAGGCAGCTGTTAAGGGTGTGCTTTGTGTTGCCATCTCCAGGCACTGTAGGCTAATGGTGTACATAGCAATAGTCAAGAGTATAAACCAGGCTGTAAATAACGGTGTAGAGTTAGGCAGAAACTTATTTTTGGGGATTGTCTTCTGATATTGTGTCCTATGGATTTTGTTATGCTTTCTTCTCAAATGTCTGGTGCTGGCTATTGCTGGAGGGCAGTACTGGAGCAGGCTATTGATCTGATCCAGCCTGGCAGTTCTATAGTCCTACCGAGAATAAGCTGATGCACAACTTACTGTAATGTTGTTTTTATATTATTCTGAACTTCAGAACATAATCCATTTTACTTAAAACACTGATCTTTCTAGTACCACTATTCAAATGAAGCCCAACTAAAAATACACAGGAGCTCAGGAGCATTATGAACAGAGCTCGTCATACATTAGGGAGTTCAGTCAGATTCTTAAATTCTTAAACTGTATTGATTGACTTTATGGCATGTATTTGTTCTCTGTGCTCCTGAAAACTAACTTGGTCCAGAAAGGAAGTTCTGTGTAGTGACAGGAATTCTTCAATACAGCAGCATAATTAGCATTGATTCTACTGTAATACCTTTCTCACTTCCCAAAATAGATTTTTCTCTTCAAGTGATGGAAGCTTTTCTTGGTGGCTTATGCACCCATCTCTCTTCTCTTGATGGCTCATTTTCCTGTTGCCCCTGGTGCTGCATTCACATTGGTTTCTGGCTCCAGGTTTTTTTTCCAGTCTTAGCTGTTATGTCAAAACCCAGGAAGTGGCATGGAAGTCTTCTGGGAATTGCAAACTGGAGAAGAAGGAGCATATTCCATTTCTGAAAGGATACTTAGCATAGTCAATATCACCTTTTGCAGTTGGAAGTTCCAGTATTCACCTGTTAGTTGGGCCTAAATGTATCCAAGTCTGTTCTGCAGGGGGTTGGGGAGTTTAGGGAGCTTGAGGTGAGAGAGGAGAGAGACAGTGCAGTTTCTTTCTGGATCTCAGTAAGAAAAGCTCAACAAAAAATGTTAATAACTGCTCTAATGAGACAGAATAAGATAATAAATATAGAGAGCAGGCAAATCTTACCTCCCTTCAGCTACTAGGCACTCTGTGTTTGTGCAGCACCAGATAGAACCCAGATCAGTTTTCCCCTGCAGATCCCACCCTGTCTGTGGAGAGAACCTCTCCCTTTCGGTTCTTTGAGCTAATATGCAATTTCCATACAAGAAAACAACTCTATTCCTAAAGGATGTTATCATGAGAACTTCTTGACTCACTTCAGGTAAGGCAAGGCCACCCAGGTAGTGGAATTGCAGGTATGAAGTGGCAGCTACCTGCAGGCTCCTCTATTACCATTGGCTGGGTGAGTTTATTCTGCAGCCAAGGAGTTTGTGCAGCACAGCACTGGCCTACACCCATTGAGGTTACCTTTTCTGTGGATCGCCAACTCCTCAACATGCAGCGGTTTCTCAGTCGGGATCAGTACAAAGACCTAGAGTGAGAACCAAGGACAGAGACATTACCTCATGAATTCTGGTTTTCAGTTGCTCCCTACTGAGCACATCATTCTCTGTGACACCTCCCACACCAGTAAATTATCAGTGCCAGCTGGTGTGCTGGAACTGGCAGGTGAGAACACTGATGCCCATTCTTTCACAGGCTTAGACCCTCAGCTGACTTTCCTGTCTCTGGATCCACAATGTCTGGGTATCCCGTGTTCTGATAACTGTGAAGGGGGATTTGTCTCTGTTGCTCCCCTTTTGTTTTTTTCTACTTTTTTCCTTTCCTGGTGCTTCTGAAAGCTCTGAGTATATTCTTATCTTTATCTCTGTCTTAACATTTCCATAGAAAACCACTGCAGGGGAAGCTCACTGTTTCAATGTCTTGCTCCATGTTTCAAGGAACAGAGACTTTTCTCAACAGACCAAGAAAATCGTGGCCAAATATCTGCACAAGGTGGCAGAAAGGGCCCCACTTTAGTTGTAGATGAAGAAGAGAGGTTCTGAGAATGTTTTGGATATGGTGAGATCACTTATTTTCAATAACTGGTAAGTTGAGGACTATAGAAATATCTTTCTGCTTGATGAGGGTTACACATTCTTGTATTGTTGAGGAGACGTGATTCCACTGTGTGTGTCTTGCCTGAAAATGCCTTTAAATAGCAAATATGTCTTGTGTTTAATGTGGTTTTGCATTGTTAGACTCGACATACAAACAATGAAATGAGAGGAGTGTTAAATATAACTCAGTTCTTGGAATGCCATGCTTATGCAAGAAACCACACCAAGCCGTGAGGGAAACAAGGAGAAAATAAATTAGTGGGAAACAAATGTGCTTTGGGGTTGCCAGCCAAAGCATACAGGGGTAATAAAAGGGATTTTAGAAAGAGAAAAAAGACAGAGCTGAAACTGGGAGACTATTCTTTCCTCCTCACCTCTCATTGTAGGTGTAGGACGATATAACATTAATGGCTGAAATGCCTCACAGATGTTCTGCTGCTGGAATGGGATTGGCATGTGTCAAGAACAAAGTCCACATCCTGTTTATGCTCTGACTGCAGTCTGTCTTAAAGGCTTTCTGTGGGCCTTAAGAGGCAAGGAGACTCAACTCCAAGTTGAATTATTTCTAAAATGTCTGTATCAGCACACTGATGCTTAATTAGTAATGGCAGTGCCCTAGATGTGCTGATTTCACTATAGCATGTACAACCCATCACAAATATTCACCTAGCTATCTATTGGGTACTTTAAGAAGATCTCTTTCTATCTCTTCCCTGTGCTGTGTACTGAGAAGTTGTGACTTTCCCTTTTCATAGCGATTGTGGGGATACTCTAGGTTTTGTCATCCTAAGAGTTTACCTCTACAATTAAGCTACTTCTAACCAGGAGCAGCCCTTGCCCTGAGAATAGTGGGATCCATTCACACCAAGGGTTTATAATCCATGATAAAATGTTACCAAGACTCATTTCCCTCTTGTGCTACCCAAAGCCCAGGACCGTAAACCACAGGAAAAGGCAGTATGCTGTACCGGTGGAGTAGCCCTCAGGGGGTATTATCCCAGTTGTTCTCAAAGCTGCACAAGGCTAAGTGTGAGAAGCGATGCATGGATGAAGGTTACATAGTCCCAGCTGTCCTCAGTTTTGTTTATGAGACAGTTGGTGATAATTTATTGTAGAGTCCTGTGTTTCAGCCTTCCATTTTAAATGGATGTGGAACAGAGATGTTCTTGCATTAGAGAGTCCTTGTGCATTTGTGTGTCGGCACAGAGGACCTCCGTGGAGCTTTCATGGGATATATGCTAGCTATCATGCAGCAACTTAGGCTAAGTGTGACAGGGGACATGCAGGAGAAAGATGCAAGGTTATGGGCATTTATCCTGTTTTCTACTACTTAAATACCTAGTACTCTTGCCTTGTTAGTATTATCTTGGTAATGGATAACCTATACCATTCTGGCTTTTAAGGTATTTTCCTCAAATTTCCATTGCTTTGTATGTGTGCAGGTAGGAACAAATCTACTGTAAAGTTTTTGTAGAGATACCCACCAGCTGCAAAGCGTTAGAGCAGCCACTGCTTTTAACTATTTATGTAGCAGCATTTAATAGGTAGAAAACAATTTCGCTGATTGCACTTAACAATAATGAAACATTTGATTCCCTCTAATATAATTTTAAATAGGGAAAAACCCCACTTCCCACACATCTTCCAATAAGGGACATGCACTGTGTTTAATTAAGTCACATAAATGAGAGTCCTATTGTCTCTATCCTAGACAGCCTCCTCCTTCTTAAGCACCAGGAGAAGAGCTCAGTTTTAAAGAATCTCTTGCAAGTTTACAGACCCAGGCTGTGATGACTGGAGTTGAGAAAAGTGGCCGAGACTTTCAGAGAAACTGTCCTGGCAGTAAATTCTTTCCATTAGATTCAAGTGGCTGCATAACATGATGCACAGTGAACTCATTTGGCTGCAGTCAATGAATGGTACCAGAAGCAGCCGCAAATAATGTTGAGGGTGAAGGTGGCTTTGTCTTTTTATTTCATTCCATTAGTTTTACATTATGCCATGACTTCTGAGGAGCGGGGATGTAATATCCATTCTGTCCCCTGCCACAGACAAAGTATGGAGAAATTAATGAAGGAAACAGTTAGAATCTGTTTTATTTTTGTTCCATGCCTCTGTAATATTGGGAGAGAAATAATAAGGGATTTGTTTCCTTCGAGTGGTATGTGTTGGAGAGATGGTGAAATGACATATGAGGTTTTAATGATTTCTGGAAAGCAGCTGCTATGTGAAGAAGAATAAAATGGTTAGAGACATCCCCGGGATATAAAGCACTACTCCAGAGCCTCAATTTTGTGCCTTTGCAGACCTGGAATAGATTCTTTTCCGGAAAAGGGGCACAGTTACATCCTTGTTTTTAGGGATCAGGTGTTCTGGTTGAGCCTTTTCCTTTCTGGTAAAATTTGGAGACATCTTTCCCTCTTTGACCTTTTATCTGAGCTGAGCGGGAGCCAGGGCTATGTACTTGGGAGATAAATTCTGTCATTGGTCTTCAGGTTTTTCCTTTTCTGTGAGTTCTTCTGGTTTCTACTCACAAGTTTAACCTTCTGAGCCCAGTAGTGATCTCTGCAGCTGTCTGTTACTTAAGGAATGTCTGAAGCAGACCTTACCATGTAAGATAAAGGATAAAGGATGCAGAGTTGACAGATATGCACACAATTTTAGTGCTTCTCTACTATGACCAGAAGGGGTAAGTACCTATTCCTAGAGATAATAAAGTATTCTTTTTCTTCCAACTTTGTCCTTGCAAAGAAGAATTATTGGGCATGGAAGAAACACATCTAGTCCAACACCCCTACTCTAGTTAGAGTATGTTGATCAGGGCATTCTCCAGTTGGGTTTTGATTATCTCCAAGCATGGAGACTCCATAACCTCTTTGGGTAACCCATTTCAGTCATCAATCACCCTTGCAGTAAAAAGGGTTCTGTCATGTTAAATTTCCTGGATTTCAATTTCTGCCCATTGCCTCTTGCCCTGTTACTGGGCTCCATGGAGAAGAGCCTAGCTCTGTCTTCTTTACTCTTCCCCCTCAGGTACTTATACACACTGGTAAGTTCCCCCGAGCCTTCTGCTCTCCAGGCTAAGGACTCTCCTTGTTTGTCAGATCCTCCAAGTACCTTAACCCTCTTCGTGACCCTTTGCTGGACTGACTCAGGTATGCCCATCTCTCTCTTGCACTGGGGAGCCCAGAACTGGACCCAGCAGTCCAAATACAGTCTCACCAAGAGCTGAATAGAGGGGAAGGATCACCTCCCTTGACCTTCTGACAATGCGTTTCCTACTGCAGCCCATGATGCCATTTGGCTTCTTTGCTGCAACAGGGTACTTTGCAGGCTTGTTGGCCACCAGAACTCACAGGTTCTTTTCTGCAAAGCTGGTCTCCATTCAGTCAGCCCCCAGCTTATGCTGATACATGGGGTTATGTCTTCAAAGGTGCAGGACTTTGTACTTTGTTGAACTTCATGAGATTCCTGTTGGCCTGTTTGTCCAGCCTGTCAAGGACCCTCTAAATGGCAGCACAATATTCTAGAGTATGGGCCACTCCTCCCAGTGCTGAGGATGACTCTGTTCCATTATCTAGGACATTAATGAAGAAGTCAAACAGCACTGGCCCCAGTACTGATTCCTGGGGTACACCACTTGTCACTGGCCTCCTGCTAGATTTCATGTTGCCAGTCACAACCCTGCAAATCTGGCACTTCAACTACTTTTCAGTCCATGCCACTGTCCACTTACCTAGTCTGTACATTATCAGTTTGTGTATGAAGATGTTATGGGAGACAGTGTCAAAAGCCTTTCTAAAGTCAAGGTAAGAAATGCCTTGCTCTCCCCTCATCCACAAAAATACTCATCACATTGTAAAAGACTATCTTGGAGCGCGCCCAGAGGAGGGCCACGAAGATGATCAGAGGGCTGGAGCACCTCTCCTATGATGAAAGGCTGCGAGAACTGGGCTTGTTCAGCCTGGAGAAGGGGAGGCTCTGAGGAGACCTCATTGCAGCTTTCCAGTATCTGAAGGGGGCCTACAAGGGAACTGGGAGAGGACTTTTTACAAGAGCCTGTAGCGATAGCACAAGGGGTAATGGGTATAAATTGAAATCAGGGAGGTTTAGATTAGAGATCAGGAAGAAATTCTTCACAGAGAGGGTGGTGAGGCCCTGCAACCGTTTGCCCAGAGAAGCTGTGGATGCCCCATCCCTGGAAGTGTTCAAGGCCAGGCTGGATGAGGCTTTGAGCACCCTGGTCTAGTGGAAGGTGTCCCTGCCCATGGCAGGGGGGTTGGAACTAGATGATCTTTAAGGTCCCTTCCAACCCAAACCATTCTGTGATTCTGTGATTCTTCTGACCTTATTCACCTTTCATAAATCCATGCTGACTAGTCTGAATCGCCCCGTTGTCCTTATGTTCCATCATTTTTCTGGGCAAGGAGATGCGGCTGGCCAGCCCATAGCGCCTCGCATCCTACTGCTTGTCTTTCTTGAAGACAGCAGTAATGGTTGCTTCCTGCCAGTCCTCAGGAACCTCCCTGAGTTGCAATGACCCAAACCATTCTGTGATTCTATGACCTTTTGAAGATAATTGAGAGTGGCCTTGATAAGGGGGGGAAGTATGAAAATTAATCTAGTTGCTCTGGTTATGTGTTGTCTATCTGTCTGCCTGCCTTGAACTTAAGCCATCCATTTCAAACATAATTGCTTAGGTTTTAGAGAGACACAGCTTTTGTGTGCAGTTTTCAAGATACATTATTCACTTGTGGTAGAATGTGAAGGGGTAGAGTTTGAGTCTGCCTCCATGACCAGATTCTTGCTGGTGCTGATCAGTATTGTCTTTAATGGCATGACACAAATGAGAACATGATCTAGGGGACAGCTATTTGTGTGATTATAACTATTCACTGTAGATGTTTTTGTTTCTGTGGCAACATGCAAAACCAATCATCTGTTTCTTTCTCTGCAGTTACATAAACACTGAACATCTTGACCCTTCTTTTTGAGATGAGTGATGTCATAAAAATACCCATCTGTGGTATTAATGTGCAGCAGCTGTGATCTTTTTATGCATAATAAAAAATTCATGTGTCCATCCGTGATATCTCTGATTTGTCTGATACCTGGTTCTTTCGAAAAGACTGTGTCTGTTTAAGAATCTATTTAAGAAACTCAGTTGCTGCCTAGCCTCAACCCAACATTATGTTTATAACTTTAAATGATTGCTCTTTTCCCTAAATAACCCTGCCTCCCCTGGCCTGGGCAGCTAAATAATTAAAAAAAAAGAATCCACAAGAGTTCTATTTTTAATTTTCATATAAGCTTTTAAGCCTGTTAAATGCAAACTTATAAATTGCTTTTGGGAGTGTTAAGCATCTACAACTTCAGATAACATTGTTTGTGATAAACGTGCCTCTAAACTATGCCTGAAGATCTCTGATTTGAAGGCTGAGATATTTTAAGTTAGTGGTCTTTTGGCAGCTTTTCATTTAAACTTTTTTGTGTTGCAGTTCCTAAGCTATGAACTTGGCCTAGTAGTGCTTTATTCATTAGGAAGTGTCTTGCAGTCCTTCGGAAAGGTCAGTTTGAAATTCTTACAAACTGAAATCAGTGCTTTGACTGCATAATCTGTAGACAGAAGGAACCAGGTAGAAAGTCACTTAAAGATTTCAGTCTTTTTATTCGCATAAATGGTGCAACAATTGCAGAAGGAGATATCGGCCTAGTAAACCAATGAGAAAGTGATACAGTAGTGCATACATCCTCTGTGTGGTAGATTAAGTAAATGATAATAAGTCAGTCTTCAATAGGGAGAAAATCCTGGAGCCAGAAGCATATTACAATGTTGATATGGTGAATCAGACTTTATAATTTGAAAAATGCAGCAGGGATTGAATTTTGGATGGTTTTAAAAGCAGTGTTAGGTAGATTAGACAGGGTAAAAGCTGTTTTCTGATGATTCTTTAGTAATATTCTTAGTTTGACAGTTGTAATTTTTCCGGATCTTGAGGTTTTGCTGTCCTCAGAAACAAGCTGTACGCGCTACACCTGTTGTCAGATGCCTGGTCTCTTTGGAAGAAGTATCTGTGTTGGATGTCACAACATTTAAAGTCAACCTCAAGGGTAGTAAAATCTGCCAACCTCAGAGCCCATGCTTTACATGTCCATGTTTTGCAAAATTGCTTCTCTATCTCTTAATTTCCTTTAAAATCTGAACATGCTGCTCGCTCTCCGCTTGCTCTGGCCAAAATTTTTTTTTTTTTTACTCATAATTTGGTATGAAGGACAGTTATGGGGTGTACTTCTGTGTGTTGGATCAAGCATAAACAATATTTGCATAACCTTACATGGTTTCTTGATTTCACATGTCTCATATTCCTTAGAGTTATCTTTTGGGTTTTGTTGTTGTTGTTGCTGTTGTTTTTAATTTGAATTTTGGTAAACAACCAAGCTAAAAAAAAGAATTCTTCTACCTGCTATCCTTCTCTACCACCAGACACAACTGTCCCTGGATCACTCCCAAACCAACCTGGCAGAGGTTTAGGGATCTCAAATTAATTACATGTTTTACAAATTTCACTAAAAACGGGTATCTAGATGCACAGTACAGATTGTATTAATGTTCCCATCGAGGGAGAAACTGCAGTAGGCTCATGTTATTTATTGACTGTCAGAGTGTCCAGAAAGAAACAAGACTTCTGGAGTTTTCTAACCACTAGACAATGTCATTTGGATTGCTCATTTGTTCGGATATTAAAGCCAGCTCCAGAAAACCAAATTTTTCTAGTCTGGTTTTGATTTTTAGCCTTTTAAGAAGAACAATTATATATTAATTTCCTATTGTGGGTATTTATCTGGAAGTTTTATTAGAAATTCTGGTGTCATCCAGAATGAGGGTCTTTAGAAAATTCATCACGTCATTTTCTGAGTCTAAACACAGGTATGAATGTATTAAAAAGGGTTGATACCATGAAAACTCTATATTTCGATAGGCGAGATTTCTCTTATGCACAGACTTTTAGTTATTTGGCTTTGAACCTAATACCTGTCTTAAAGGAGCGGTAGTTTCAAGTATTGGAGTCACTGTTGAACATAAGCAGATGTTCACAAGCATTTCTGTCGGCCACAAGTTGTCTGCATAGAGTTGAGGCAGGTCACGCATTGCTAATGGTCAGCTTATAGTCATACGAGATAAATTCACCTTCCTCCTGAGATCTCATGTGCAAGTAAGGTACAATCAAGGCACGAACTGCTGAAACAAGGCGAGGAACCACGGGGTATACAAACCTAAATTTTAAGCCAAAGCTATAGTCTGGATGATCTACTTCTGCCAAATCTTCTGGGCTTGCTACAGCAAAGAAGAATGGTATGGATGGGTTTGAGGGTAACAGTAAAGCAACCACATTACTGGGATGAAAACTATAAGTAGCAAGCTGGAAGAAAGTGTAAGTACCTGTTTGAGTAAGATGAATATGAATGATTCTGGAGTCATGGTTTAGGCGGTTGGAGGTTTGTTGATTTTGGATGGAGTATGCAAGGTAAGGAGACACTAAATGGTCCTGGTGGCATGCTGTGAGGACCAGAATGTGTGTTGCCAGCTGCCTATCTCCCTTCTTTGTCAGACTGGTTCAAAAACTGGTGAATTCTTACAATGGGAGGGGTTTTCTTGTTTGTTATTCATACACTCCCGATGAATACAAGTGAGGCAATTGGCCCTGCTTGGGCGGGGGAGTGGGTGGACAAGTCAACCCTCAGAATCCCTTCCAGCTGAAACCATTCTGTGAACAATTGATCGTACAAGGTCGGAAAAAAAGATGTTGCAGTAAGAACTCCATGTGTGAGCCTACTGAGGAATTACAGCCTTACCTGCGTACAAAACTGCATTTTCAGATGCTGTGTGTGGGAAGAACTGTCCATGACGTCTCAAAAATTGTATCCGTGTGTCTCCAAGATGAAACCACCAGCTAGTGGCAATATGTTCCTTCTCTTTCTCCATCAAAACAGATGTGAGACAGGAACTGGTGGTGTATAAGATAGAAATACTGTGCAGAAAGTTCTGAGGCTAAGTGGTTAATGTGCTGTTGATAAACTAGGATAATGCTCAGGGCATCAGGTTACATTATTAATGCTACACTGAAAGGATATCAAGGGGCTTTTGTGGTTTATGAAGTAAACTGTTTTCACGTGGTAGTAAATACAAGACGATGATGCAGGCAAATAGTAATCATGAAACCACAGCAAAGAAGCCTTAAAAATGCCAGTGCATACACAGTGAAATGAGAGGGAAAATTACTCATTTCCAGAATCCTGTATTTTGTTTTTCTTTCAGAATAGACCTTGGATCAGAGGTATATCTAGCTATGAGATAAGGACACTATTGCCCCAAACTATCAGTCACTTGCAGCTTGCTGTATGAGAAGCTACCCTTTTAGAATGATGTCATTTGCAGAAATGAATAGGTAGATTGCAGCTGTTAGCCTCTGCCCACATGGGACAAAGGGCATACTTTTCCCCAGGAAATGAGAGCTAGCACTTATTCCTTATGATAACTAATCAAAACCCTTTTAAGCAAGGAAAAGGAGGATAAAACACAGACACATACATTTTCTGTCCTGCTACTGTGGTCTGGGTAAGAACTTGACAGTAGTCCAAATGCTTTCTCTGTGAAGGATTTGATACTAGAAGTTCATCAGCTCTGATTTTCTATTTCCAAGCTAGAAGATTCAAAGGAAAACTTACTTTTCTTGGTTTTCTAAGACTTCCCCCCCCCCTCCCCC
>NW_010236792.1:0-266 GCF_000690775.1 Eurypyga helias
CTTTGAGAAAGCCAGATTCCACCTGTGGCCAGCAGGCACGGTGCCATGTAAACCTCCCCCCATGATCAAATAAACCAAGATCCCACTGGTTGCACCAGTCTCTGAGCCACATGTTCATCAGGTACGTTCTCCTGTTCCTTTCCTTATTCTTTCCTGCCACTGAAGGGATTGAGGAAAACACAACCCACGCTACCGATCCTTCAACCAATCAGCCCAGCATCCTGAAGACACTTCCAATGTCTTTTAGACTTCTCTCCTCCCCCTCG
>NW_010236793.1:0-32830 GCF_000690775.1 Eurypyga helias
GTGATTCTATGAAACAAAATTTATTTTCTATTTGAGATCAATATTCTACAACATGACATATACCAGAGAAGATACACAAAAAACTCTTCATAACGTAGTGACAAGACGGTCAGTAATAACAAAAAACTATTCTTATGTTTCATCTAGTCAGAAAATGAAGCTCGCAAAAGCAGTGACACTCTCAAACAACACTCTACTGCTGGGATTCATTTGGCAAGAATATCTGTTTCAGAACACCTCCTGCCCCAAAGAAAAAAACATTAGGAAGAAACCACACTCTTTTTATGACTACACCCCATTCTGGATAATACTCATATCCAAGGAATTGAAGAGAACTAAATTATTTCAGTTCTATTTCACAGAGATTTCAGATATCTAAAGCATGAACAACCTCAGATTTGGTAAAACACAAAAACAACTTGATCTCCAAAACAACAGAGATAAAAGTATCAGATTCAGATAATCAAGCACCACGCCATAAACACTACGCATCTTTAGCTAAGAAGCGGAAAAGGCAGCACTGCAGAATCACTGTGAAGGTAAGCATCTTCTGTTGACGAAATAAGCAGCCTTTCCACTTTCCTATACAAACAGGGACAGGTATGCTATAGGAATGGTCTTGAACACCACACTAACATATTGCAGTCCTTTTATTTGAACTGGATCTTTGCTTCATTCTCCATTCACTCAGACAAAGCTGAAACATTCCTAACCAAGCACTAAAATGATAAATTCTGGTACAGGCAGAGATTAAATCAAGTTCTGCCACTGCAAATGGGAGCGCAACAAAAAATTGCGTATCTGAAAACCGAGAATTACATGAGACACAGTACGTTCCCAGTAACCATCACACCTCTGTAGTATAAGCACCTTTAAGCTAACAAAAACATCAAGCAAGCACAGAAAAAACACGGTACTAAAACTAGAAGTTTCAGAATCGCTAGGGTTGCTGTGGCCAAACTTGACTGAGACTGTTTTTCTTCAGCCTCATGCATTCACTGGATACACTACACTAATCCACATGACACTTTCTGCATCTCTGTCACAGCAAAGAAATTACTTTTTCCAGCTTTTCTGTAAACACTCCCCTGTAATCTACAGGTGCCATTTCACTTTTTATCTCAGGCTACTCAATTAACATCATTAAATAAAATACTAAAGTAGTGGTTCCTCATCTAAATTTAGCCAGACTTGTAATGCCTCTGCACCCAAATGCTCATCTGCTTCTTCCAAATACGTAACTATCAGTCAGTTTAATAAAACATATTAGAAAGTTTTAATAAAGACCAACCTAATTGGACCAATTGATTGGCCTAATAAATCAAGAAAACCTAGAAAAGTGCCCAGAGTTCCTAATTAAAATCAGACATCACAACCCTAAGTGTTACACAAAGAAAAATAAATCTATTCCAGTGGATTTATTTACAGGAAGGAATACCCCAATCCTCACCCCCAGCTAAGACCAGATAAATTTAGACACAAGATTTTAATGAAATATCCACACACAAAAAGTGAGAACTTCTGTAACTCACATGATATTTCCTTTTGTTCAAACAGATGTCGGGCATATTCCTCTACTTTCCCAAATACAAGAGAAGGGTATTTTATGAATTTTTTTCTTGCTGTTACACTATTGTATTATTCCCTGCCCACACTTAAAGGTACTTGACAGGGTATCCTTCACTTCCTACTGCTTTGTTTTACTTGCTGAAGGCAGATTTAGGGAAGGGCCAAGTAATTTGTTCAGTTCATCGATAAAACCGATCATAATAACTTAAGTATCCTACTTCTGCATTAATGCTGGGCTCCTCCTCACTCCTTGGTTTATTCCACTTTATTAAGCTCTTCCTTCTATAGTACAACTGATTTTCCTATTTTTCCACTTTTTTCTGAACACAGTGAAACGGCTCTGTGTTAAGAGCACTAGTTACTACAAGTACATCTTCAGTACCATGGCCTCAAGGATGCTCTGACTTACTCATATTGTTTATTCAAAACTCAAGGCACTAATTATGACAGCCCCGACGCACCACTTCATACAGTGTCAGTGAAGCTCAAAGGAAACACGCGTAAGACCACTCTTACCAGTTACCTCAGCTCCTGTGTATGTACTCCATGACAAACAATCAGTAGTGTTCCCACGCTTAGGCACCACACAAAGTTAAAATGGCAAATGTATTGTTTGAGAAGCAGAACTCCAACATTTTCAATATCTAAGATGAGGAATATATAGACAACACACACAGAGCACAGGCACATTCCCTAATCACAGATGTGCAAGCTAACAGCAGCTAACACAGGGACTGTGAGTTTTGGCAGACAAACCATATGAAGAGGTTCAGCACAGTGCTGTCTGCCACTGACAGCAGACCCAGGTTCAAAGTTCAAACCTATTCCCATCATGGGAGCGGAAAAATCATGCAACAGGACACATCTTCAGCAACAGGAACCATCTGACTGTAAAGAACACTTCCAATAAACTCTGGATTCTCTACTTTAATAAACTGTCTTAAAACAAGGCTGCACTACAGTGTTGCTATTGCACTAAACTCAAATAGTTATCCCATGTGCCACCTGGCTGTACTTGTAGCGGCAGGAGACGTGGGAATGGAGTGGAGCTCGAGTCACATGGCATACCGGTAGCAAAAGATTCACTCTCATTTCAGAATGCGTATCATTGTGAAATATCGTAAAAATGGAAACATTTTATTCTGATCTGAAGACTCACTTATGCAATGCACAAAGTTGAAATGTTTCTGCATTTTTGCTCCAGCCAGCATCTCTCTAAATACTACCCTCATGTAGGCCACGCAGGTTCTCTCTCTGTTTCCATGGCTGACCCAAACTCACACCCTTTTTATTGACAGAGGACTTCACAGCCAAGCTTAGAGCTGAACCCAAATCCCTTAGTCATCCACTGTGCTCAGAAATCAGATCCCTTTTCTGCTTCAGCCTGGAACCAGCCAGTTTCCACACAGAGAAACTGGATGCAGAGAGAAGCAGCAGCTCTGCCCCAGGGAGCACAGACACAACTGGTTCAGAGCTGCTGCAAACCCACGGCCAAACTACAGCACAGCCAATATGGGTAATCTTGCTACGAACCACGCAACCCTGAACAGGTCCTTTCATGAACTGTAAAAATAAACAGTTTTTTTTCCAAACACCTTTGGAAAAAAGGCTTGAAAGCTAAGACTGGATATAGCGATGTATTATCGTTTGTCTCATAATTTTATGTGGCATCGAGATCTACTGGTTACACTGTGAACTGCAAAGTAATTCTCTGTCAATCCTCAATTTCCTGTCATTTAATTGAAACTACATACAACTCAGCGATACAGAACTTGAAAGATGCAGTAATATCTCTTCAATGAATTTTTATGAATTTCATGGAAGCTAACCAACTTTTACACTCGCTGTTGTGCACATTGCTCCTGTCCCATCAGGACGTTCATAATGAAGTGGCAAATTAACTAGGCAAGAAACAACGCTCATGTTCCGAACAGATGTATTTTAAAAGTGTTCTGAGCGTGCCAATTTTCTTTACTCTGCAATGAATGAAGTGAATGAAAAGATGTGGTGACCTGTGCCAGCTGGCAAACGCTTCAGAAGGATATTACATTGCTATTGTCTTCAAGCAGTGTCCAAAAAACGGTTTGGTAGCAGGAAGGGCTGGTATGTTTTGTTCATAAGATCAGTATTTATTTGGATCTGCTACATAACTTCACAGTGCCGCGAGCAACGAAACTCTGGGCACAAGGACAACGTGGTGCTTTGCTCCAGGCATCCGGTATGCATAGCTTCTCAGTGTCTGTCACAGCCCCTCCTATTCCAGGGGAAGGCCAAGAGCACCGGCCTTTTAGGTTGCTCTTTCCAGACGAGATGGACAGTCCCCAAGTGAGGAGGAGAAGGGGAGATCAAGGTGCTGCAGAAGTTCAGTGAAAATATACTTGGCTTTGAGGAACACAACCGTACAGAAGGTACAGATCTACCACAAAGTCACAAAACCAAACAGGCCAAACTGTACCAGTAAAGCTGATATCAGAGTTTTTTTTTCTCCTGACACAGAAATCCTTTCATTAATCCCATGCAGATTCTTGGTATTTTAAGGAGCTCATATCCTCCTAAGCAAAATCTCTTATTTTGGTTTCAATTATTATTGTAGCACTAGGTCAGTCATACACCAAAATTCCATAGTGGAATGTGCAATAAATTACAAACCAGTAAAACTTCTCCCTACTAAGCTTGCAAGCCATGTGTAAGACAGAAAATAAGTACTGGCAGTTGGGGAATTACATGAGAACGAACGTGAAAACGCGGGTCAGTAAGACAATACCAGCTCAGCACAAGAACACTTTCCTGAGCATCAATGGCAGTACCAGTCCTTAGTCAAAGCAATATGAAGTGAAACCATACCTGGTTTCTGAATGAGTTACTCTTTCCATCAAGAAATACAGTATTTGTGCACTCAAACGTAAAGCATATGCTTTAGGTGCAGAATACATATCTTCTTCTGAACTTATATCTCCAGCTAATACTTCAAAATTGCAAATTCTTTAACACATTTATTTTAAAAGGGTCACTACTAGTGTTGCCTAGATAATCTCAGTAACAAAACAGCACTGCAGCTGCCTTTATAATTAAAATTAACAGCAAACTTGTACACTGGACATATCAGGGTGCACAAGGGAAATTAAACTTACCTGTTCATGACTGTTAAATTTAAGTATTAGGAATATTCCAAGAACGGACCAATTTAACCACTGGCACGATTTCAAACAGAGAACTACTGAATCAATGGTAAGTCTTACTCTGTGTGGAATGTGTCTAAAAATCATTAGCACAGGCATTATTTAGTTCAAACAAGAATACCGGACAGGAAGGTAACAGATCACAAATAAAATGTGGTGTTTGTTTTTTTTTTAATTAAAGCACCTAACAACATTCATTTGGGCACAAACTCTTGAAAACACTCCAACGCATCATTTGCAAACTACGGGCCAGACTCAACATAATATTTTCGTGATGCAAAAGAGGTGTAAACAAAAATGAATTGGCCAATGCTCTCTGGCTGCTTTTAATCACACTTCAAAGGTGCCAAATTTCTCTTAAAGTCTTTTTAAAAGGTAATTTCATCCCAATAATACCAATTTATTTCAATCATTAGAAAAATGTAAATATGCTCCCTTCAGTTTTCCTGGGTAGTGCTCACGCATGTAATATTTGCATAACTTTTAGAATACCAATTTCCATATCAAAAACCCCCTCAAAACTTTCAAACATTATTACACTTTACTACATACTAGCAGCTTGAAACTACAAAGAAAATAGAACACCTTTAAATTTGTACTTGAAAAAAGTTCAGTTTCAAACTAAAGACAAATAGGCTAAAATTTCTTGATTAGGTTATTGCACAGCATGGGCAGAAGGAAAATGAATTCTGTATTTTCATAATGCAAACAAAATATATATTGTTACCTTAAATATTATCACATACCAAGCATTCATAATTAGAAAAAAAATTGCTTTACTCTTGTAGTAATTTTATTAAATATGGACATGGGCTTTTATCCTTAACAAAGCACAGTTTAAGAACTGTATTAGTGACAGTGTCTTGATGCTACGTACACTCACACAACCATCAGAGCGCTCTGGAAGGCTGCTGCACGTTACCTTTGCTTTACACAAATGAAGATGTCAACATGCAATTAATGGCAGTTAGGACAACTGTTTTTATAGCCTGGTCTTGTTTTTACACCTACTGGAGCCAACCACCTAATTTTTTTTCTCCCTTTCCCTGGTGTGGAAAAAAACGCGTGTTGGCTTTTCCAAGCTAGGGCCCAGAAACCTCTACTCCGGCAAAAGCAAAAAATATAAATACTTCCACCACCAAATTTACATTCTTGCGTTTGTTTGAAAGTTATGTACTACCTATGGCATGGAGCCAGTGGCCAAAAGCCTCCCAAACCTTAAAACACACATCTGGCCCAGCTGCCAGAATAACTGCCAGCAAGTTCTTACACAGCTTGAAAGTGACACTGCTCATCTCTCCTGTGTCTGCCCAGAACACAAAGGACAGGAAGGAGTAAGGTACAAGAAAAACGTATGAGCACAAAACTTCTCAATACAAGTGCTTTAAAGACACCTCCTCTAGAAAACAGCAAACTTCTGCTTTCTTTTGCATTACAAGGACCCAGACCGTTTGTTAACATGAAAGGTGATGCTGAACAGAAAGTCAATTAGATCCGTTTTTCACTCACGTTTTTTGCAGTTTGGGGCCAGGAGGAAGTTTGGGGGTTTTTGTTTGGTTTTTAACAGCACAGCCACACCCGATTCCAAAATCTGAAGAGGTTTCCAGCCCATCAAATCCTAAAACTCATCAAGTTGCCAAAACATGTGCTAAAATTTGGATTTGAGAGGTCATACACAGTATATGACTTCATGGGTAGTAGTTATGTACAGAGTGATACGTGCATATGCATAAGTTCTTTCAAAGCCAGATGTCTTGAACAGCTTGTGTGCCTTCAGCTGGCATTCACCTTCCAGCCACACTAGCACGTCCAACAAAGGGCATTATGTCTATGCAAAAGCCTTGCATTGTCCTAAACCAAACAAACATTGACACATGCAAACCTGAAACTAAGATGTTCCAGAAGTCATCTGTGCATCCCAGAAAGATGCCAAAACCAAATGCTGTTCTCCTCCCAGACTTTCTGTTTTGACTATGAAAGCTCATGTACAGGGAAAGAAAAAAAGTGTACAGATAAATTCTTATTTCCTATTGTTTTCTTTTACAAAAGTGTTTTATTTGAATGAAAAAAGTAATGGTTCATCAAAACATAAGAAAATAACCCAGAGATGAACTAAATACTGTCAGTCGTGCCTCACTTCCTTGTGCAGAAACTGCAGGACAATGGAAAACTCAGTCAAATAGCAGGAACAGAAGTGGAAGTTGATCATCAAACCATGCAGCCCATGGGCAAATACAGCTGGAGACTATCTAAAGAAAAATCGTTCCTCCTATCACACATCGTACACAAATACAATGAATCCCTTTAAGTCAGCACTGGGCAGAGAAACAAGCCAGCGAGAAAAGAAACTTCAAGGCACCCAGAAGGTTAAATACTAAGAAGCATTGGTTCCATACTAGGATGAATGGAATTAAACTGCTGAACACCTAACTAAATTCACCTAACTACATTATTATTTTTTAAAGAAGGCTTGCTTGCTTTGTGGAACAACTCACAGCGTAGTTTCCAAGTCAGCAGGGGCTAAAAGCACAACCAAGCTGCCACTCCCCCAGGGGGCAAAAGGACTAAAAAAAAAAATAGTAATAAAAAGGGGCCAGTCTCACCTCCAGCTATAAAAACACTTACAGTCCAAGGATAAATTGTATTGAAAAGATCCTTGTCTGTCAGAAATGAAGCTTACAGTGATACAAAGCTCGTGCAAAACGGCAAGAGGCAGTAAATTACCAGAGAACTGGCATGCAGATCAGCAGTGTGACCAGGCTCACCTAATATGCTGGGCCTGAAAACCCTGGGCAGCCTACCCGGGAAAGCCACAAAGTCTCCTGCATGTTTGCAACATGCAAATCTAATAGATAACAACATTATTGTTATTATAGGCTGGAATAATATTTAAGAAAAGAAATTTAAATTTTTATTTTAGTAGGAAGGTAATTATTGATGCCAACTCCTTCTGTTTGGTCACATACATTTTTCTTCACATTTTTTAAAACAAACATTAGAAATTTTGAGCTCCAATGATCCTAACTGCCACAATGCAATGATCTGTGTTGTTCACTCACACCCCTGAACACCCGCATTAGCTTTGCTCTTTCCAGTGGCCATTTCAGAGGACTTGCAGGGCCTCTTGTTTTTGAAAACAAAGACACACAGTGCAAAAAGCAGAAAGCAAGAAACTCCCATGACCAACGGACTACTTCAATCAAAACATCAAGGGAGCAGCTTACTTAAGAACAGTGATCCAGCATCCAGCAGTACCGGCATCACTGAAACATCAACTGGTTTTGATGAAGTTCATGTGAAACCGCCAATTCTACTTCATCAAAAGCTGGAACTTCAGAACTTGAAAGCTGCCAAGAGCAACTCCCATTCTTAAAATAATTCCATTTCCACAAAGAAAACCCATCAGAATCTCAGAAAGACAAACCTTCTGCAGTGCTCCACGACAGAGCCCATTCCTTATTAGCATTTCCAGCCACCTGCCGAAGTCTGCTCCCAGCCAGGATTTCACAAGCTCGCTGGGATTCACAAATTTTAGAGTTTCGCCATTTCTGGATTACTCCACTAGCAGAGCTCCTTATAAAAAGGCAACAGTCATTTTTATTAACCTTACTATAAAACAGCTGCCTCATCTAGCACGACTTCATCTGACTGGCAAAAAAACCCCAACAGCTTGATGTTGGCAGGTCTGGGATCAATTCAGAAATGGAAAATGGCCTCTTCTTGGTTTGTGACAAGCCATCAACATAGGCAACTTTTTGGCCATAAGTCTGACTGTGAAATTGCCTTCACAACTGAACAGATGATAGGGAAAGGGAGGAGATTAAGTGAAGGGAAACAGTAATGAGTAGGGCATTCTACAAATGAAGAATATTGCAGAAGCCTGAAACACCAGTTCACAAAACCCAAAGGAGTGCAGGTCATTCAGGGGAAGCAAACCGTACATTTCCAAATGGCATAAGCTGCTGCTTTTTAAAGTCAGGATTTTGCTGTGGGAGAAGGGGTTCTTTTGGTTTTGTGAGGGTTTTAAACTTTAATAAAACAGCATCTTTCTCACGCTGGATAACCTTAACATTCTTTTTAAACCACACTAAAACAAACATGCCCACTAATTCTCCCAAACCAAATCAAGTAATGGCAGCACTAACCATAATAGATGTTATTTGACGTGATACGCGAACCCGAGTGTCTCAAGGCCAAGGACTCCATATGGAGGAATGCGAGCCAAATGCAGGATTTTGGGCCAACTTCAAAATTGCACATATGGAAGACAACCGCAACCACCTCAAGATCTTTGCTCCATCCAAGCAGGCAGTTATCACCAGCTCCAGGCCCACAGACACTTGAGAGAAGGAAATGAGATTTATCAGTTGTAGCCGCCCTTTTCTGCGGCTGGTTTAATTAAGCTAATTTGGTGGTAGTGACAGAAAAAGCAAGCAGAGCCTCTCAAATCACTGTGCAAATGTTTTTGCCAGCACTTCAACTGGGCTGACCAGGAATACTGCATACTAAATAGGATGTTATTCAGTAGCATTTAAGATTGGTGTATCCACTCCCCTTAATTATCAGCTGGCATAGCCACTACCTAAAGGTACGGATGTTGGGAGAAGGTGCAGAGCTTGAAGAAAGGTACTGGACAAACTCCACTGAGAAAACAACTGCTGAAAAGGCAGCTGGATCACTTGCCAGAATCCCATCATACTTTGGCCATACCCATGCTACATGGAACTTATTAATGACCATGTGGATATCAGACAGATTTTGGAGCTGTAAGAAGCAGAACAGCCTATACAATTCCTAAGCCAGTTGTGCAGTCAACTCCTCTAGGCCAGTTTTTCTTTTGTGGATACAAACAGGATTGGATAGCTTTACCATGAAGAAATGCTTCGGGTTGCACCACGATCTCGGAACAATACAGGGCATGTGTGAATTGAAGATGCATTTCCAGGCACACATAAGGGGATGGAAATGGGTCTCGCAAAAGGAGTCATTTTAATGACATCTAACTGGATTAAAGTTTTTCTAAGGTAAATCCATGTGCAGCAATCGGAATCAGAAAGACTAATGGCATCAGTACCAGCATTGGTACATAAGAGCGACACACATAAGGAACAGATGTATCAGTATTTACTGTGTAAGTTAAGAACATGTCAGAAGAAAGTATAGCCTTCTGCCGGAACATTTAGCACTTGCCCAGACCTGGCATGTCTGGTTCATTCAAGGTATGGATTTCAGATATAAAAAACTCTAGTTCAGTGTAAAACATGGGACCTAGCCAGCTCACCACAAACACAGGCTGAGGCATTAACACTGCTGATGCTCAAGCCAGGGAAGTCACAGAGCCAAGCCTTAAGCCACAACCAAGGCAAAGGAAACAAGACAAATTGCAGGATCATGGCTTCAGGAAAGCAGAATTCAGCCTAATCAGGGACCTGCTTCAGAGAAACCATAGGATACAGGCCTGGAGAAGACAGGTGTGGGAGAACTGGTTGTTTTTGAAGGATGACCTCTTCCAAGCTCAAGAATGGTCCAGACCAATATGCAGAAAAACAAGCAAAGGCACCAGACACGCATAGATGAACAAGGAGCTTCTGCCAAAGCTTCAACATAAAAAGTATGTATACAGAAGGTGGGAGCAGAGTCAGGTGAGCTGGGATGAATATGGAGACACTGCCCCAGTGTGCAAAGACAGGCTTAGGTAGGTCAACACTCATCAACAACATCATAAAGATCCAGTCGTGCCTTCTAGACTTAACTATTTTGTGATTCTGTGAAACACACTTGTTCTAAATCAGCATTGCTCTCAGGGTTTTAGTGCAAGTACTTCCTCAATCAGCCAAATGTTAGGGAGCAAATCAGAGGAGTCTACTGCAAAAAAGACAAACCTTCCAGCCTGCTGGTAATGCTATGCCAGGCAAGAAGCCTTAACAATGTGTTTCAAAGTGAGAACTGAATTTATCTTGAGTTGAGCACAGGATAAATCTAATAACTGTTAAGGTTAGGGTTTGCTTACAAAGAATTTCCTTCCCAGCATAATGAAATGTATTGTTACAGCTGCTATTTGAGTCCCGAAATGAAAATCCAAGAATGATCCTGTTGAGGTCATGACTATTAGTAATAAAGGGTTCTTTACTACCGGTGCTCACAGGAGGAGCAGCCACCTAACAGTGTGTGAACTGGAGTGTTCTGGCCAGCTAACCTGAGTTAGCTCGCAAGATCCAGGCAGTTTCTCCGCCGTTGTTCAATATACACAACATGACTACAGTGTCCTGCACTGACAGCCTCCCCCATCCAATGTCACTGAGCAGATGATGTCAAGCAGGTGGACTATTAATGCATCACATTCTGCTAGTGAAAATTTAAACAGTGATGCCACAGAAGGCAGAGGATCACAATACAGCCCCAAGCAGCCCCTGAACTCATTCCCCCATCTCCCTTCCTCTGAGCCTCCTCAAGGGCTCCCTGGTTGAAAAGTCAAACTGGCAAAACACCTTTCCCTTTTGGTCACCTGCTGTTTGCCACACAATCAGTTGAACAGAAAAAGCTGGCTCGAGGTAAGCAGCAGAAAGAAGGGTTAGGGTCGAAGCTCAAAGAACATGAGTGATGTTTCAAAACACGTTTATAACCAGTCTTAGCAATGTTTCTTGTAGCCAAAGCACAAAAGCAGGCCAATACCTTCCATCCAGTCCTCCACCTTAGCTCAACCCCTACCAGAAATATCTTCTGCTTTCTGCTCCCAACTGACTCCATCACTAAAAGCTACCTTACCATCCCGGACACATGCAGAAAACTGAAGGCAGACTGGGGAAACAGTTATCAGGGGCCTGTGAATAAATTTCTTCCAAGCTTGACTATATAAGGTCTTCTCCAAATGAAATGACCCTGTAGTACCAGTAAAATTATCCGTGTGGACAAACCATAATTAGTTAGCCTTGGCATCTGAAGAACTTAGGGCTTTAATGAGTTTGAAGCTACTATACCTTGCACCTACAAGGGCCTAAATCAGTCTGCCACGTGGAAAACTTTACTTGCAAAGCAGTACTTACTGCCAGCACAATATCAAATAAATCCGTATTAAGACTTCCAACAAAATACGTTACAGTACAGTTAGAATACAGCAGTGACCAAACTGATGGTGTCGCAATCCCATCAGGATTACCAATTCCAACCCCAAATTAACACCAACCTCAGGGTGTACTTACACAGTACTTTAGCAGCAAAGCAAAATTAAGGAAAATTTTCACACCCCGTGTGGCCCAGCACATCATTACAACTCCCCCCAGCAGACCTGTGCCAAGCCAACTGCTTGCTCACAGGTTGTAAACCGCATCATCGAAAAAAGCTGGGACAAAAACCAGCAAAAGTACTCCTTAAAAATGCTGGTATGCAGTCACTTAAAGAAGATTTGTCACCAAAATCAACATACCATGTAACTGTATCCTCAGAAACTTAGATTTGGAAAGCTCAGGTTCTTTCCACAGAACTGAAATGATCCTGGGCAAAGCTGTAACATTCCTTAAAAGCAGGTCTTAAATAACTGCACACCTGCTGACATTCAAATAAAACACAACTCTGCAGTGAACAGCAGCCAGAGACTATGTAAGAATGTGGTACACAAAACAGAGGAGGAGAGATTGTTGTAAGGCTGTCCAACAAAAGAGATGGAGGAATAACTGCAACTTTGTCCCCAGACCGTTACTGTTCATTATTATACTTTTATCTCCAGAAGAAAAACTCTCTGGAAAGCTGTCCGGCATAATCAACACCTCAATCTAGAACAAAAAAGGAACAGTCTTTCCACAACACTGAAGGCAAAAAAGCTGTATCAGAAGACACATCTTTGAAGCACTTTTTGTGACAGTGAAAATAATGAGAAAACATTCATACTTAATTAGGGACTGTCCACAAAACTACTTAGTGAATCCATAAATGGATGCAACGAAGACATGGCAGTGACCCAAAGATGACTATGTAATAACATGTCAACAGTTCCAATGACCAATACGTTAGATGGGGGGGGAAAAAAAAAAAAATCCAAGCGCCATGTGAAAAATACTCATTTTGTATTTCACACCAACAGTACCCTCTACTGTTATAAAGCTGCATAGCACCAGATGAAGCCCAGCCCTGATCATCATGAACCCCCCGATGCATCAAGAACCTACCCAGCTTTATTCATTAACTGCCTAGTTTCTTGTCAAAATGTTCAAAGTTTGTGGGTTTCTTCCCACCGCAGGGTTAGGTTTTGGGTTGGTTATGATGTTCATCTATTTCTTTTCCCAAAACTTTTTTCTGCCATTGGAAAATGACAGGTGGTTTAGCCTTAAAAATAGGTTTAAATATTAAAAAAATAATAATAATTTGAAGACTGTCCTCTAAGGAAGACCAGAGCCAGTCAACACCACAGTAATATTTTCTGTACCGTTTCTGTAAAGCCAGAAGTGGCTTTTAGATTTTAAAAATCAGTGCGTCACATCACACCAACAGACACACATCATAGAGAAATCCAAATATTTTATCAGAAGACTCTTCTAAAAGCAACTTGAAGGCTACATCCCACCTGCCAACGGCCCCATGGGTAACACAGGCAGACTCCTCTTCTGACATCCTATGACCACCCCCCATCCCCATGCTGGAAGAAGGGCCACCACACTGCAGCTACAGCATAGCAGAGCAGCAGGGAGGTCAGGCAGGCAGTCCCTTAGCTCGTTCTTGGGATGAACGATCCAGACCCATTCGCAGAGGGTCACTGAGGAGTTGTTACAACTTGCATTACAAAAGAGCGCCTGACCTCGAAAGCGTATCATGGCAGCGATACACTGCAGAAAATATGTACAGAGCTTGAAACGGAAAGAAACACAACAAAACGTTGTCCATAATGATATTGCTGACAAGACACTTCCACCCTGTTTAGTGTCTTATTCTGAAGAGATGGGAGACAGCCCTTTACCAGAGGACACAACTCGTAAGCTTCAAAGATGGTTTCATGTCTTTCCATCAGAGCACACTCAGAACCATATTTTTATACATTCCATAGCAACAACAAGACATCCAACTATACGGCAACCATACAAATATCTGAGTCTTGGCAAGGGAACACAGGACTTCCAAGAGGACATAACGGTGTTATGAGTTATAGTGAACGGCAAGATAATCTGAATCAGCACCACGATACTGAAACCCCAACGTCTTTGCACTGAAGAGCATGAGCTAGAGAAAAACTGCAAGACATACTTTTCTACTCCACTCATACAGACAGAGCCTCCAAAGAAACATTCTGGAGCACCACATTATAAGAAACATATGCACAAGTTGTAGAGTGTTCAGAAGTATGACTGACCAGGTTCCAGAAAACTTCTCTACTAAAAGGATAAAAAAATGCAAAATCCAGTGACAATAAGACTGAAAGAAGCTTATCAACTAACCTAAATTTCATAAACACGTTAAGGAAAGGAAGTAAAAAAAAAAAAAGAAAAAAAAAAGGTGAGCATCAGAAAAGCTTGCAATTGACATAATTGTTGCTAGAGCGATTTAGAGCAGACATCACGAAAAGTCTGTCTACAGGAGGGAATAATTAAGCACTGGGATAGATTGTCCGAGTTTCCATCATAACATTTTATAGGCTACTTCTGACATATGTTGGCAAAAAATGATGTTAAAAATACTGTTTCTAAAGACATGAAGAAAGACTTCCTGCAGTTCTTTCCAAGGTTCTTTTCTATAATCCCCTATGAAGGAAAATATTTTGAGTGGCCGTTGTTAAAAAAATATAGCTTTTAAAATGAGTAGCAATAGTTAAGATCAGATAACCAAGAAAATCAATAGTACTCGAAATTAAGTGTATTTATTAATCTACACCAAGAAAAACCCAATAGCACAATCAGCTTATAAATTAAACATTTATTCAATTACCTTAGAAAGTTAGCTAAACAGTTATACAACAGGAAAGCAAACTGCCTTGCAGTTCCAGCTCACTCCCAGCTGTTTTTTAATGCCAGTGAGGTAGCTGGGCTAAAAGGCAGAGTGCCAGAAGCACAAAAATGCAAGATAATGGCACTGAGATACATAACATAAATACAAAAAAGTGAAATTTTAGCAGTTAAAAGTTAATTTAAAAAAAAAAGGGTATTTAATACATATTTTGGAACTTAACACCATTCTTTCCTTAACTACAGATTGACTGTTCAGGACTGGAGAAGAGAAGGTTCCAGGGAGACGTTATAGCTCCTTCCAGTACCTGAAGGGGCCGCCAAGGAAGGTGGGGGGGACTTTTTCCAAGGGCCTGTAGTGATGATACAATGGGTAACAAGTTTAAATTGAAAGTGGGGAGGTTTAGATTGGACATCAGGAAGAAACTCTGCCCAGAGAGGGTGGTGAGGCACTGGAACTGGTTGTCCAGAGAAGCTGTGGATGCCCCATCCCTGGAAGTGTTCAAGGCCAGGCTGGATGAGGCTTGGAGCAACCTGGTCTAGTGGAAGGTGTCCCTGCCCATGGCAGGGGGGTTGGAACTGGATGGCCTTTAAGGTCCCTTCCAACCCAAACCATTCTGTGATCCTCTGAAATTTGAGATGCTTTCAAGTCTGCCCTTTAAAAGAAACGAGAAGTATTTGCCTTGAATGAGAAATAACATGAGAATGTGCTGGTTTTCGTTGGGACAGAGTTAATTTTCTTCACAGTAGCTAGTACAAGGCTGTGTTTTGGATTCGTGCTGAGAAGAATACTGATAACAATAATATTTTTAGTTGTTGCTAAAGAGTGTTTATACCCAGTCAAGAACTTTTTCAGTTTCTGCCCCTGTGTTCCCAACTTCCTGTCTACAAGAAGCTGGGAGAGGACACAGCCTGGACAGCTGACCCAAACTGACCAAAGGGACATTTCATTCCATAAAATGTCATACTCAGTATACGAGCTGGGGGTGGGCCAGGGGTCACACTGGCTCTATCGCTCGCTCACTGGGGCTTGCTCTGGCATGATGTATTGGGTTGGCCTGGCTCTCAGGCTTTAGCTCTCGCTACCCAGGACCTGACTGGGCATCGGTCAGAGGGTGGTGAGCAGCTGTATAATTTGTTTTATTTTCTATTGTTTTCATTACATATTATTAGTATCAATATTAGTATTATGAGTATTGTCGGCATTATTGGTATCATTAGTATCATTAGTATCACAACTTTATTTATATTCAATTATTAAAATGTTCTTATCTCAACCCACGAGTTTCCTTGTCTTTTCCTCCAATTCTCCTCCTCCACTGGGGGAGGAGGGAGGTGAGCGAGCGGCTCTGTGGTTCTTCATTCCTGGCTGAGATTAAAAAAACCACAGGGGAAAAAAGAGAAATTAAAAATTATTAACTTGGATTTGCTCCTGTCTTCAAGATGAAACTTCTAATATACAAGTGCCCCCACTTGTCCACATCCTGTCAGAGTACAGCATCCAACATGCAATTGCAGGGGATTTATACCCCATGTGATAGCATATAACCACATTTCCCCAAACATTTTATGGGACCAGACAGACTTTCCAGAGATGAGCCTTCACACTGTACAGGATGTAGGAAGGGAACCACCCAGCATCAATGCAACAGGAAGCCTTCTGGAAACATTCATCCCAATAGCTCCCACTGGACATGGACAAAGGAAATAGCACAAATAATATTTTTTAACTAAAATGTTGCATAAAGTGTACACTGGCACATGCTAGGAAGAACTGATAAAAGTAATTTTAACAGAAAATAGCTTAGAAAAGGAATATACTCACTTCTCAATGCTTACTGAAAGAAAAGATATTATGGTATTTGCTACTGATTATTAGCTTGCATAATTTGGAAATCTCACCTTTGAAGGACAAGTGGAGCTGCTACAAGAGAGACAACCAATACTCTTGGTGTACTCGCTACAGACAGAAAGACAGGCAATTGCGAGCAATACTTAAAAGGACTCAAAAGGTAGATGAATCAGCAACATACTGGACTGTGGTCGCCACCAGCACACATCTTACTACACAACTGAAGGAATACGTCAAGTGTTCCTACGCCACTCAGAGTTTTGAATCAATGAAGCAATTTGTGGAACAGATTTAAACAGCTCCGTGTGGATCCCTGACTGAAAAAAAGAACCCTACCTCAAAAAGAGTTTGGAAAATAACATCTGCACTGGACTGGAAGCTGCAGAACTCAGAGTTGAAGAAAGAAGTCCAGAAAATTGAAACATAACAGAATAAGCAATACAAATGCTCAAAAGGATTAGAAAAAACAAACACAAGCACACAAGGGAGGCATTAAGGACAACACTCCTTTTGGATGCAACACATTGCAGTCACCCAACTCCCCTTGAAACTGGTTGCAAACACAAATTTGCAGTCACTTCAGTGAAGATAAAACCTGTGTTCAACATCCCAAATATCACCACATTTTTAGTCACAACCCAGTCATGCCTACATCAACTGCTGGCAGCAGCAAAAGCAGTTCAAGTGCAGCAGTGTTTGCACCCAGCCCAGCTATTTTCAGGAGCACTGACTTCTCCAGAGGGAACCAATTACCACATGCAGGGCCTCCCTTGCACCCATCATCTTCACACCAGTCCTTCACATCTGATCACACAGCAGTCTAACAGCCATCCTCTTCCAAAGAGTTCTTTGTTATTCTGAGCTTACTAAATAGCTACGAGTACTCAGAGCCTAAATTAGGAATATTGCACAAACAGCCACTGCCTCTCTCATCTGCTGGCCTCTGGAATTTCAAGAGACAGCCCTGATTATCTAGGAATACCCCACTTCTCACACTGCCTTCAGATCTTCGCTTTCCACCTACAACTACATTTATAGGAAAAAAAAAAAAAGTAGGCATATGGAAAACCTACGCAATGCCCTGTGAGTCCTTCAGGGAAAGGAAGTGATAATGGCCACAAGTTACAGGTTCAGAGGTTCAGACTGGACATCAGGAAAAGTTTCTCTACTACAGCACCATGGAACAGGTCGCCTAGAGAGGGTGTCTGTTGCCTGAAGTATGTTTTTCCACTCATCCCTCTGTTCTGCACTCCCGTAATAGTGACTGCTTCTGGGATGAGCCTCCTGAGGAGCAAAAGGCCTTTGTAGGTAATGCTGTTGCTACCACATCGTTACCGTCTATTCAATGCATTCAGTATCATACATTCAGTGTTAAGCGCCCCTTCACTGATCTGGCATTTCTTCATTAAGCTCCAATGCACATACCATGCACCCCCTGTGCAACAAATGCACAATAAAGAGGTGTTTGAAACAGAAGGTAAAACACCAGAAAGTATATGGAACAATTTAACTTATATGAAACAAAAAAAAAAGTTTAGGGGAAAAAAACCCTCCAAACCAAAACACAACACAAACTCCTTCAAATGACAATGAGCCCTCTGTCTTAATGCATCATGCCTGGTCTCTACAGGGAGAGCTACAAACAATCAGTGATTGTGCAGATGATCAAATACCAGGGCCTAACACAAGCCCTGCGAGGAGAGAGGGAGGGAACAAAGCTTTGTCTTTCGCAGGCTAAACAAGCCTTGGCAAGACAAAGCAGCAGCCCTTCAGCACCCGCAGGAAGATTACCAAGAACACAGGGCCTGGTCCCTGAAGTGTCACACAGTGGGATGATGAGAGGCAACAGTGTGAGCTGAAATAGGAGTTCAGCCTGGATGCAAAGAAAAGCCTGTTCACCATCAGGACAGTGATCCATTGGAAAAGGGTGTACAGAGAGGTTCTGCGGTCTCTACTCCTGGAGGTTTTAAAATCCTAACTGGATAAATGAGCTGGTCTCACTTATGCTGCTCTGACCAGAAGGTTGGATGAGCGCCGCATCCCGTTCCTTCCAACTGCTCTTACGCTGTAATTTTGCAAAGTCTCTGTTCGTAAAAACACTGAAAATTCTTGAAAGATATTTTAAACGAGAAGGAATTGGACAGTAAGGGGCACATTAAGACTAGTAAATGTAGGTGTATTTTCCTCTAGATTTCTGTATTTGTACACATAATACAAGATGAAAAATGGGGGGTTTTCCCACTTTTTATATGTTACACGTATGCACACAGGTGTGAGTGTATACTGCAGTTGTATTTACTAAGAGAACTCTTCTTACTATTAAGCCTGTAATGACACTGGCTAAATGGACCCCCCCAAAAAAATATGAATACAAATTCAGGTGAGAGAAGAGAAAAGGATTCTGTTTTAAACAACAAAATAGAGACAGAGATTCTGCTCCAGAACACTGCCTTCTTAATTTGCTACAAAAGCAAAGCACAAAGGGATTGATGGATTGATTGACTGGTCACTCCAAATTATCCTTATTTATTTCTCAGAATCAACTTGAGCCAGAAGACTGAGTATTATGTATGCTTTTCCGAGTTTCAAAACAATAATAGAAGTAAGAGACCAGCATCAACCACAGACTAATTCTGAACATTTCCCAAAACTAATTCCAAATTTAACCCTGCTTTAGTAGAATAATTCTACTTCAACCTTCAAGCTAATCTCGTTTCAATAGTTATAACATGTGAATCTAACAAGTACAAAGATGAGTTGTTTTCAAAGAAATAATGGAATCTGTGCACTTAATCTTTTACATGCTTACAACGTAAGAGACATTTGGCAAAGCTCAGCAATTTGGAATAGGTTTCCTAAAGGTGTAGATTCGGAACATGAACTCATCAGATGTCAATATAAAGGAACTCCTATGTCAAGAGCATCCACTACAGTATTAGGGCAAAATTCACAGGAAAGGAGTATACCTCTATTCAATCACATCTCAGGCACATTAAAAGAAACCTTTCAATCAGATTTTTTTTTTCCCTAGTAAGTTCACATAAGGAAGTTTAATACCTGGAAATATGATTCATTCTCCTTCCAAATATGGCTTTCTAAAAATCTTGGTTAGTCAGACATTATTAGTTTTTCTAACCTCCAAATAGATACGACGTTCTTTTCTGAATCCAGATACAAATTCTTAGAATCTCAATGTAATTTGTATCCAGTGTTAAACATTCACCACATTACCTTTTGAAACACTTTTTAAGAAAAAAATAAAACACTTTGCCCTTCATTTAGGGCAATTTTACCAAATCTTTCTAGAAAAAACAAGTTATTTCCACATCTTAACTCATTCATGTCTTAACTAGGCTTTATGGGTGCTTTTTCACACATCACTCTTACTTTGGGAAGCTCAGTACCATGGCAAGATGGTACCAGAGGCTTATACATCGGTTTGAAAAGCAATCAGTCAAGTTCACCTCAGAAAATCTTCTCATGACAACACACCTATCTCTGGAAATCAAAGGTCACACATTTCAGGAAGATAAGAGAGTGGGATGGGAGGAACAACAGTAAATCCTAACCCCACCAACAGTTTTCTAAGACACCATGCTACTTGGACCACTGGTCTGACCAGGCACGGCCACTCTAACACGAGTGTTACCGGTAGGTAGCAAAGGGGCAGAACTTACTCATACAGATTTTGCAATGAAACGTGAAAGATATACACAATAGATGTACTTCTTCACACAAACTTGTCTCCCAAAAATCTGGGTTTGTTTCTCTCTTCAATATACATGAAATTAACAGCAGTAGTTGTTTTCATAATAATAAACATATCATCACTTGGCAGAGGACTTCATCATTTTTTTTTGTCTTCAGTTCCCAAATAAATTCTACATGGCGAAAAGTCATTAAAATTATCAAATGTGTCTTTCATTCTTTATTCTCCTCTATACTTCCATGCCTGCAAGAAGGATCTCAAGATTAGAAGCATCCAGATTTTCACGACAGCACCAACCCATGAGGTAAGATTACATAGCTAGAACTCTTCTCCTTTTTCTTCAACTAAAGTCCTTTAAATAAAGTGTTCTGTAAATAATTGAAGCATTAATGTCTGGTTTCCTAATAATTTTAGATTTACCTCCATTTTCTTCCACCTGCAGTTAAGACAAGCATGGTACTCAAAACCTTACATCCCTGTAATGTCTCCCACTCTCCCCAGGTTCTTTGGGCATATGCATCATTTCAACCGCATTTAAAAAAAAAATCCAGCTATATAGGAAAAGGCACTAAAAGACCTGAATAGGAGTGTCAGGGAGCAGAACCCTGTCACAAGATGGGCCTAGATCGATTATGAAAATAGCCTCTGGCAAAGTAGTGGACTGGACATGAATAGCAAGGTTCCTCCAAATTAAGTTACTCTAAAACCAAATGACTCTACAGCAAGTTTTTTTAATTTGGAATTTACTGAATTTCACCCAGGGAATGGCAGCTGACTTTTTGTAAATGCAAAGGAATGAAGAATGTTGTGGGGCTTGGTTTGGTTTCTTGTCTGTGAGTTGGTTAGGTTCTTTTTAAAAAAAAAAAAAAAAAACAAACCCCACACCATAAACCCTATTTTTTCAACTTGTAACAGGATCTGAGGAGGCAGGGGAGGGCTGGGGAGGGGGAGAAGCAGAAGACGGCTGCTGCCCTCACGTGGTACCTGCAACAACCGCACGCTGCCACCGAACCACCCCTTGGCCTGCCTGGGTTTCAGCAAAAATACTGGTTTAAGCACGTCAGCCTGCCTGGTATGAATTAAAAATAACATTTCCTAAAGAGCTGGAGGGAGCGGGAAAAGAAGGCCGCTGTATTTTCACACTCTATCAGATTCCTGGTCCAATTCACCATACAAACAGGTTTCCAGCATATCTGCACGCGAGCCAGGGGAGCAGAAGCTGCCCAGCAGAAACCTTTCCAGCACAGCAAGTGCAGAATTCATTTCACATCACCTACCCTATCATCTTACGTAGTCTTTTCAAAGACTAAAGCATTTAACCGAAAAAAACCCACAAATTACATCAGAGAATCAAGCAAAAAACTTAATTCCTCAGAAAAAAAAGACTCACAGCATCCCATGCCACTGTCACACCTCCGAGCGTGAGACGCGATGGGCCTTTTAAAAAAACCTCCTGCTTACAGAAACACACAGGCACAAAACAAGAAGAAATGAACCATAGCAGATAGGTCCAGGGACATTATATCGAACTTTCAGGGAGAGAGATTTGACAGCAAGTATCCCACACCTACTGAACACTTGCCCACGAGTGCCAACAACTCTTCGAACCCAGCTGGCCCACAACACAAGCACAAAGCTGGCTGCAGAGAAAATTGTCTGACAGGTTTTGTCCGGCTCTTCCAGACAAACAATGGAAAAACCCAACATTAATCACAGAGATATTTCAAACATTTTTATGAACAGGTCCTTGAAGAAAGAAACCAACACAAGACTCATTAACACCATGAACAGGGACAAGGATAAGGAAAACTACTTACGGGGTAATTCCATTCGGGCAAAGGCACAAACACACAGCTGCCCAAGGTGTACTTACACTGACACAGCACTGCGTCAAACCCAGCAATCAACACACAACAGCCAAAAGGGGGTTTTCCAACCTTCTGGCTACACTTTTAAGTCTTAAATGAAATCAAAGTAGCACTAACCCCCTTGTATTAAAGTCTGCAGAAAAATTTTAGTTCTTTTTCATGCTACAGTTATAAAGTTTGCTAGAAATGAGTGGGTTTCCCAATACCAATAGGAATTCTTCACGTAATAGTTCCTCCCACTTCTCAACTACCATTTTCTGAAGGCATACTTACAGTTAATCACAAGAAAGAATTCCACATCTGCATCAAGGCTGCACCAGAGAAGCAGCAAATCACTAGACAACAGCAGATTTATCTACTCCTTCATCCACCCATCCTTTAAAGCAGGAAGTGCAACTGGCATAGGAGAGTACATCAGAAAGGCTACTAAGCCCCAGTTTATGAGCTATTTTTAATTCTTCTTAAAAAAAAGAAAAGTTTTAGTAACTACATCAAGCAACTCAAAGCATTCAAAGGTCAAGAAACATCAGCCTAAAGGCAGACCCTTCATACAACGGCATGGTCTCTATTCACAGAAGCACAAACTATTTCTCGAATAATACAACATGCTGCAAACTAACTTTGTGGGAAACAAAATATGTAGCAAGCAGAATATATCATTATACAGTACTGAACCTTTCACGTTTTTGAAAAACAGGCCTTATTTACATTAAAATGTGCAAATATCTTTCAAAAGTTTAGAACTATCCAAACTACATCTAAAGCATGAGGCAAATTTAGAAAATTCAATCAGAACTAATACATTTTTTCACTAGAATTCAATTTGCAGTTTTTACATTGTATTAACTCGAGCTTCTGCTTCTAATGAAATACTGGACTGAAACACAAAAGCTCTGAACTCAAATATATAGAAATTAATGTCATAATGAATCATATTTAAAAATAATAAAAGCCTTTCCAATGTTCAGATAAGGCACTTCTAAATAGAGATATGGCAACGGTGCTAACAAAAAAAAGCAGCATTACTAATTTCCTAGCAGCCTAATGGAAAACCGCCTATGCTGTATTTGGAACCTGATAGAATTGTGTGGGGCAAGTCTCAAAAGGCAGAGAAGTCTTAGCAAGTAAATTCACAGTAATTAGATTTCTAATTATACCCAGAGCATTAGCGATTGCTATGGTTAAAACTGCCTGAACTGCTCCATTATTCTCTTCTTTTGAAAAGCTCAGTTTTTCACCCTTTGAGCAAATATTCTAGAAGCTTAGTCTGTGCCTGAACATTTTTTTTTTTTACACATTTAAATAGAAGAAAAGAGAGTTCTGTGTTTGAGTATGGGGAGCAAAATTAAACTTTTCCATTACAACAAAAATACTACCCTTAAAAAGAAACAGGTGGTTGTAGTATTAATGCAACTGGGACTCATGAAGCATGGTGACACTGATGTGGTGAACCTGAAGGTTGAAAAACCCCAAACCAGCATTCACAACTGTTCAGTTGCACACTTAGTTCTTAAGGCACTTCCACAGATACATCTTGGGCAACTTGTAGCTGCAACTAGCCACGCTAATTACAGTACCTACCATCAAGCCACCAGCATTGCCCATGCAGACCATCGCCCGCTTTATAAGTATGGACACACTGCTTTGAAATACTGCTGTACTTTCACAAACGTCAGCAGACAACCTCTACTCCTCTACTCTACTCTACTGCTAAACTCTGACCCTCATGTATATATATCTTGGATTGCCTAGGCATTTGATTATTCAAAATATCAAGAACTGGTTAAGAAATTTCCTGTAATTTCTGCACCTGACTAGAATTCTGGCACTGTCCTCACAAGCCACTACTTCCTCAAGAAAGCAATGCACACAGAAGCAAGATACTCACGTGGTGCCATAAAGGAGCAACCACTTCAGATCGGCTGTCTCAGGTTCAAACACCTATTCAGGATATGCACACAGAGTACAAATTACTTTTTGCTTGATGCCTGGGTGCACAATTACATTCCTTCTGAAGTGCAGAAGAGATACATAATTCATACGGAGCTATACCTCATGACCCAGTTGTACTTGTCCTTGCAAGTCATACCCAGGTTTAGGTGTTTTATTGCTTCAGCCTGACACTGCGATGTAAACCCAGACTGCAGTGAGGAAAAATGAGATGTTAGTGACAAGAGCACCAAAAAGGTTGGCAGAAGATAACAATCTAGGAAAAATGTCCTCTGCAAAACATCCCTAAGTGTGACAGACATGGTCAGAATCAGTACTAAAGCCTCGGTCAGAAGATTACAGCAGCAACAGCTGTCCAACCAGACAAATCATGTATTACCTCCTTTGTGCCAGAAGTTGTTGCCCCAACATGATCAGCAGAACTGACAGGAAGCAGAACTGAAATGGACACGTAAGGTGCCCAAAGCCAGCCTGCCTGTAGGAGGAAGCCAAAGGAGAAAGTCCATGTGACCTGTTCTATCAAACGAGCGTTAGGGTAGAGCTTCCACTAAGGCTGGTACTGCCTTAAGGCACAACTAATGGCTCCAGGGCAGAGGTGGGCCCTCTGCACACCAAGGGGCTGTACAGTACAAGGTGGAGGAACTGCAGAGAACCACTTACCGACATGGACGAGACAGTCCTCACAGGGAGGTATTGTTTCCAGCTGAACTCATTGCTAAGGGGTTCACAGTCAGCTGAGAGAAGCTAAGAGAGGTAAAGTGCTTTCACTGCATTATACCTTCCAGAATATGGAAAGCTGCTGACTCTGACCTCTGAAAAACCGTATCAGAGGACACAGCTTCAGCTGCAACACAAGACACTGAGCGCTGCCCCTTAGGAACACTATCCCAGTCCACCCCCATCAGAAGTCACAGGAACATGCTCTTCCCCAACTTGGCAGGGGAGGACAAGGAGAAGATGCACAAGAATTGAGCAAGTGAAACACTAAGTCAGGTTAAGGTCAACCGAGCAAAACAAATGAAACCACACCGTGTTTTAAATAGAGCGAATTCTTCAATTGCACCCATCAGCCAGCCACACAAATAGAGAACGGGGAAATACAAAGGCTTGAACGGGGACTCAAACAGCAATAAGGCCGTGGTTGCCAAAAGAAGCAAGAGCACCTTACTATTTAAGGATGCAAAACTAAGGTCCAGCTGTGTGTAGGGGGTCAGAGAAGTATTCTTGCACCTTGCTTTTCTATCTTGCTAGAAAGCGAACATTAGCTCAGAACTAAAACTGTAAGCCAGGGCTGAAAAAGCTACAACGAAGATATAGACTAAAGATGAGTAAAAGTACAGCACTACGGCCGCTCCTCCAGTCACAAAGCGCTTAGGGTGCTGGGTGCTATGCTTTTAGTGCCCTTCCCTAAACTTCCCTCATGGGTTCCTAAAGCCTAAAGAGCGTCCAAGGAGTTTTCCTCCTCTGGAGAAATCCCAAGGACGAGGCAACATTATGCTTGTTCCTTCCCTCAACGGCTGTCACGCATCATTTCTCGTTGCCCCAGCAGAGTTCTGTCCTGCACTGTTAACATTACAGCAGCACTAGAAATTCCTGGAGAGACAGCAGGGTCCCTAGAACAGCAGGGTTGTAAAGGAACATGGGCTATTTCACTACATATGCAGTAACAGGTCAGAAAAAGATGAAGCACTTTTCATTCCTTGGTTTCTTTGGCCTTCCTTGCGAAGTGCTGCCCTCTGAAACAGAGAGGCACTTGTGAATTTTTTTTTAATTTTGTTTTTAACTCTTTCATAGACGTTAAAAGCTCCAATTCATATTTGCTGAGCAGACAGTCTCTTCTGTCCCAGTGGCAGCCTGGCAGATGCCTCTGGTGGGAAGGGCAGGCAGTTCTGCACTGCTGCATCCAACAGCCAGAGCAAGGGGAATCAGGAACAGACACATCTGTCTCCAGCCAAGCGAAAAGCAGCTGGCACAATTACAGCTGTGGAAGATACTACCGCAACTCCATGTCCTGAGTTGCCAGAGTTGTAAGCTGAGCCATGGTCCTTATTCTGGCAGGTGAACAGGGAACACAGAGTAACTTGAATAGGCACTAAATCCCTTTTTTCTGTGTTCTGCACAGACTACAGAATCATCCAGCACAGTTAGTACACTAAAGTTTTCAATTTCAAGCTGAACACAGGTGGAACATTTCAGCCCAACGGGAGAAGTCTTAGAAAACTTAAGCTACCTTACCAGAAAACTGTTGTTTTAACTCCTATTTTTACATCTCTCTTCCAAATACGCACTGCTGCCTCAATAACATTACCTCCTATCTTTAACATGTCAAAAAGTATCGTGATCCTCAAATCCCTAAAGCCCCTGGAAAGTAGCAAAGAGATTTCTTAAATCTGTACCCAGATCCACGTTATAAGAACTTTCAAAATATTTGTTCCCAATTTTGGTGCGGTACATACAGCACTAACAGAGGCTACAGAACAGCTGCGTAGATGAAACAAACCTCAAAATTATTATTAACTCAAACATTAGTGAATTCACAATAATCCATCTCAATACTGTTCCCAGTCTCTTCCGCCAAGCAAAGAAGCAACTGTTTGAGGAAACTTAAACTGCTGCACAATACTGTCCATAGCAGGCTTTTTTTAAAAAGCTAATGTCCACCAGGTTAAAGTCTCTCAAGCTTTTTAGCCTGAGGAGCAGAAACAACAAGGTCTACCATAAAGAACACCCCACCCCTCCTTTAAGGGTAAGGCCATAGATCCATACAGAGCAACTGAAATGGGTACCATCACTGTTACTTGCCACCCCTCACAAGAGGTGCAGGAGACCCTTGTAATTCTGCAGTACAAAGGATAGGCTCCCTCATCCACCCAACCATAAATCCAGCCAGCTTAGCTCAAACCATTTTCATCAGAGATTTATGTTCCCAATGCCAAGTTGGCCTGGAGATGTTTTTTTTTCAGAGGAGCACTCCTGCATTGCCTTCTGGCAAAGGCAAGTGGGACAGTAACTCCCAGAGATGAGGGTCTGAACAGGAAACTGTTACATGCCTCTCTCCACAAAAGGGACAAGTTTGTCCCTACAGCCTAGTTGCTCACACACCAAGTAATGTCTTTTCATTAGTTTTTCATTAAACAACAGAATGGAAAGAAGTCAGACGCCAGCGTATGCAAGAGCCACTCCCTTAACACAGAACGAATGGCAACCCCGGTCATCCAAGATACAACGGTTGCACCCACACTACGTACCGTCGCACATACCGTGAGGCTTTAGCCACATGAGAAAGAACCTGCACATTCCAAACCCTTGTACAAAGATCCATTTCTTCAGTACTTTTAGTCCCTAATGCAAGGATTGACCAAAATACCATTTCACTTTGAAAGAGAGAAATCAGTATTTATATTAAAGGTTTGATTGCTTTTGATTAATTTAGACTTTTTTTCTGTGAGACTGGTTTCCATGGAAATGCAAGCAGACTAAAAACCTGCAACCACAAGTGAGTCAGTTTTGCCTGTTTAGGTCTCCTCAGTTCCCATGGAAACAGGCATTAAAAAAAAAAAAATTAAAAGGATAAGGGTCCTGAAATACCTTCAGAAAATCTCTTGCCAGAGCTTTATCTCTTTGGCTGCCTTTCAGAATTCGAGTTGAAAATAACACAGAGCAACAGATGACAGAGTAGTGACTTGATTTCTTTGTGGAGACATCAACAGAACATACCTGGAGGTGTTTCAAAAGCCACATTCAAACTGAAAAGCTCAAAAACTATAGCTACAAACTGTATTAACTTAGGTTTTGGCAAAAGTACCTGAAGCAGAGTACATATTTCCTTAAATTAATTCAGTGCTAATGTAGATAGAAATACAACAGAGAACAGGAAAATAGTGTCACACTGTCCTTGCCCCTGCTATATTTCAATACATTGAGAGGGGAAAAAAAAATAGCCAAAAAAAAAAGAAAAAAGCTGCCCTAGGGGAATGAGTCCAATATTTCCATAGTCAGGACATTTTTTTAATGGAATCGTTCCTTCTTTACAACACATTCATTTTTAAGTTGCAAAATCAGCTATACACATACCAGGTTAAGTAACAAACATCAGTATTAAATTTTAACATGACTATATTCTGCCTTTCAGTTATGGGTAAAAATGCATTCCTCCAAGTCGACAGAGCAAATCTAAGAAGCCCCGTCAGCAACACTCCATCTCCCATCACATTTTTCAAAGATAATGGGACACCTTCCCACGTGCTGTCTTCTTCATGCTCACACAGATAACATCTTCCATCACAGCCAAATGCATCAGGGAAGGTGGAAAGGGTAAGACAAGGAGTTGTTAGGAAATAGGCTGCAACACATGTCTCAGACCTTCAAAACCTGCTCCTGCCACTACCATTGCTACGTAAGAATTCCCTGACAATTCAGTGCCCAGAAGCACCATGAACAGTTATCTGCTGCTGCAAGGCCCTTCTAGAATGACCAGGACAGCTAAACCTGACACCAAACTTATTTCCTTGTTAGTCTCCCACATCACATTATCAGTTCTACATGCTTAGCACACCTCTGTGCAGAGGGCTGTGGCATCTGTCATCATTGCCTGTCTGGGAAGAACGTGCAAGGACAGTGTACACCTCAGCACTGTTGTCGGAGACTGAAGCTGCTTTACAGGAACCAGGGAAGAAAAAAGAAAAAGGAAAGCTTACCTCTGTCCTAAACACTGCTCATAGACTCCCAATGCTCAACAAAACTCAAGGGCCCTCCTGCATTCACAGTGTAATACACCACTTCTTTGCACTTTGCTACTGCTCTGAGAGCTAACGATATATGGTCACCGACCTGAAATGAGGCTTGGGGAAGAGTAGCCAGCCACAATACTCACTAGAAGGATGAGAGAGGGGTAGCAGTCACTGGAGGTTTGTCTTGAACGGAAGAAATAGTTGAACTTACTTCAACCTTAATTAGTTCACATTAGCTGAATTCAATCTATTCTTGTCAAGGAAAGACAAGCCTTAGAGAATTAATTCTTTTTATTCCTTTGTATTTTGGCAAGGTGTAGAGTCACGCAGTAAGGAAAACAATCTCTCAGAACTCACTAAGGCATTACTCGGGACAGATCTGAAGTTAAATGGATACAATAAGAGAAACACGGATGTGTATCTTTCAGTCTATTCAGCAGTTCAGACTCCTTTCTTGGAGGTGTCAGAAGTACAAATAAACAAATTACTTCTACTAGTCATTTACTTTAGCAGCTAAACATACAAACATCGAAGTATTAGCGTGACTAGACTCCTTACAGAGTCACCATTCAAATTCACCCGTAACAAAAACATACACAGGAATTTTCCAAAACATTCAGAGAACAAACCACACGAGCAGCAAGTAAGCAGATCAAGTAGTTTTCCCCACACTCTATGGCAGCGTTTTGTTTGCCCCCGATATTAAATACAGGTGTCGGGGTTACTAAAACCAGTCTCTGAAGAGATTGCAAGGGTGTCAGATGTCGAGATCAGCTTAATTTCATGCCTCCTCTAGCACAAAGTGCGGAACAGAGAAAAGACGAACGTGACTACTGAAACTAGGGAGTCACTATTACAAAAGACACTGGTCGCAAGAAAAGAGAAAATTATTGATTTTTCTGTGTAAGTTATTAAATTATCTTATATTATTAAGCACCCCAAAATTAATACATCTAACTTAGTTTTGCCTTTGGGGGCATCAGCATTATCACATCCATCTTAAGGAAATTTGCAAGGTCACATGCTGAATTATAATTCAGGAAACAAACCCACAGTTATCAAGCACAACCTGCCTTATGCACTGAACTAAGCCAGGCTCCCCTTCAGAAAGCAGAAAGTGTAATTGCACCAGTACACGTTGTATCGTATTACACATGCTCAAGGCAGCCTAATCTTTGTTAAATGAGCAACTTCAATTCTGTCATTTGTTAACTTCCAAACGCTTATTTATAGACACTTAACATTAACTCTTCGTGTGAAGTCTCCCAGTATGGGTGTTTAAAGTTGTATTTTAAATCCGCATAACCTCCTCACATGTAAAGTTACATAATAAATAAAACATTTCTTGATACATACAAAACTCTGAAGGTCAACTGAAAACTGGTACCACTTGAACTGTTTTTAAAAGCCCTCACGTAAAATTCCGCCCTCTTACACTAGACTGGTGTTCACACTAAGATTTCAAGGAGTTTCATCTGATATTTGACACAACCCATAAAAGTTTCTAGAAGAAAAGGAACATGGTACAACCTGTATCAATTGTGACAGCTGAGAAAGATTAATAAACTAAAACTTCAGACTTGCATCATCTCTTTGCGTGTGGTGAAGAAGCTTAATGCAAGCAGTGCAACTTCCAAGAATAAATGAAGAACACATTTTACACACAACACTAGAAAAAAGGACACACACCTAACAAAAAGTCTGTGACATCACCTCGTGGTGTTCCTGTCAGAACCTCCTGGGTACCCAAAAGCAGCCAACACATTCTACAGAAATTACTCTAACTAGGCTGCAACTTAAAGCCATCTTTCTGGTTAAAAGTGTCCCATTTATGGAAATCCACAATGTTTGCATACAGATCAGCAACACTGCATTGCAAGGCACAGTTACCACAAAACTCCCCAGGGACTGACACGGCATACAAAACTAGGGGCACAAAATCCTAAAAGGCAAAACGTGCAGAACTTTAGAACCCACCCCAGCGCCCTGGTATATGGCACCTAAACACAAAGGTCCTCCTCCACATTCAACAAAGTTCACATACAAGTTGGGGCCTGAAGAGGTTTTTTTGCAGGCCCTGAGAAGTCCCAATGCAATTTCTGGTGGCGTGAAGGAAGTAAAGGATGGCAGGTGGTGTAACTTCATACAGATCACCGTGTGGTAGCAGATACAACAAAACTGTTCTTTTAACTACATTCTGCATTTATTTTCACACAGGAAGGATTTTCTATATCTCATCTATCAAAGTGCTAGTTTTCAGGAGGTCACAATCAAGATTTTTGACTCCCTCTCGGAAGCACAAACCTAAAGAAACAATCCCTGCTCAGAAAGACACTATGCATCTTTTTTTACAAATTCAGTCTTCCAATATCTGTTAGTACAAGACACCTTAACAGTCCTCCTGCCAAAATCACTGCAACGGTGTCAATGCCAAATCCAAGTCATCGTCTGCCATCGCGCAAAACTTCTTGGAGTGCACAGCCACAAAAACAGAGCACGTAGAGGTGGAAAAAATATTAATTTTAATAAGAATTGCAGTAGAAACCTCCAGCAGCATGCACAGAAATGCAATACAGCAAGGACAGAATTTGACTGATGGCTTTTGGTCAGACAGTAAAACAGTCCTTCTGGATCAGTGTTTCTCAGCTGCTGATCCAGGGAGCAATGCTGTGAGAGATCTGAAACAGCCCGCGGAACAGCTGCAAAGGCGGCTGGCTAGTGTTTTGGGCGGGAGGGGGAGAGGGGGAAATCGCTGTCTTATTTTTATATTATCAATAAACAATTCTCACACGCAAGCAAGAAAACAATCAACATAAGCAAAAATAAGAGCGGTAACCGAGTAATCAAACCTCAGCCTAATTTATATCTCAATGCAACTAAAACCTCCTATGGCATTACCTCACAGTACAATCCTCAGATAGTATTCGGTGAGGTCAGATGCCTCTTTGGACTTAAAAGGTTTTGAGACATCATTTTAGATGACAGATAGTTGGCAGATAATACCATGGAAGATAAACAAAAGATGAGGATTTCTGAAGGACAAAGCAAGATGATGAGATAACCGGCATATATGATCACAAAAAGAAATCAAAGTCCACCAGAGAAAAAAACCCTTCTCTTAGATATTTTTAAACGTACAGAAAGATTCAGAGAACAAAAGCCTCAGCACACAAGCTCTTTACTTCAACAATTAGGAATCATAAACTAACACAGAATATTCTAAGAACTGAGGTCTCTAATACTAGATTTATAGAGCATGAACCTGCTTTGGTACCCAGTAATAAAAGTAAAGCCATAAAGAGCATTAGGTAATCACAAATTCAACCCCTTAAGTATACTACTAAAAGCTCCAGCATTTGATGGGGCTTAATCACATCCCTCTAATACTACTAAATCAGAACCACCTCAGTCCTATTCCAACTATTTAACAGACATTTTAGGGAGCCCAGAAACAGTTGCTCATACTTACTTGAGTCCTCCCATCTGAGAAGGTGCAACTTCCAGGCAGAATAGTACAGAAATCCCAGTACCAGAAAGAGGCAGAGAGCTAGCAGCAAGTTACGCAAGAACACCAACAGTCCCATCTTCACATGAAATCTGCTCTTCTACATGACCTGAGAGAGGAAAACAGGTTGAGGTTGGAGCCACCTTCTCCAACAGTCACCTTTCCACGCATTCCCACATCCACAGTAACGCACAGATCCAAACCGTGCTCTCCGCAAGGTAAAACACACTAATTACCCAAACCGCATCAGTGAAATAAGAACTACCACCCTAAGCAGCTGCCTTGGTTGTGGGTTTTTTTGTCACCAGGGTAATTTCTTTCCGGCGAGGCAGGAGGGCACCGCAACGCTATGACAGGGCAGCAGCCCAACTCCTTGTTAGCACTTACGCCCCAGCCCTCTCCAGACAAGCAGTCCAGGAGCCGCGGAGGCCTGGCCAGCACCGCCGTCCTCCCAAGCCCAGGAAAGCCCAGGCGCGCCAGAAAGCAGCGTCCAGGGGCTCCCGGGGGGGGGTCCCACGGCCAGCGGAGCCCGCGGGAGCCCG
>NW_010236794.1:0-6881 GCF_000690775.1 Eurypyga helias
TGCTCGTTCAAAGGCGAGAGAGCAGGGAGAGGACGGGTGAAGGCGTTGGGGAAGGGCTTGGCTTATTTTAAGAGGTGTTTCATCAGCGCCCGACACGTTCTTCTCTCTCCAGGGGTGCTGCCAGCCGGCAGCGAAATGATTCCTCTAGCTCGTGGGGAGAGCAAAGCGTCTCTTGCAAAGCTGAGCTGCTCCGAATGCTTTCTGTTCGGCTGCTGCAACCGAAGAAGTTTGGGTATGAATCTGGGGACGGATCCTGGGAAGCTGCTCCAGGCTACGCGTGAGGAGCGGGACTGCAGTTTGCGGAGTCTGAGCTGCCCGCGGGGTCCCCTGGCAGGACCGAATCCCCCCACCCCCAGACTCTGCGCCAGGCCGGCGAGGAAGGGGCATTGCAACGGCCACGTTGTTCAAAGTACTCACAGCAGGAAGCGAGACTTCAGTAGAAACGAGCCTCGCCGAGTCACCCGGGTTCTTGTCTGCCTCCATATAATCTTATTTATGATGGAGCAGGAGCCTCCCGTAAGGAAGGCAGCCCAAGGAAAGGTCAGCATTCTCCCCATGTTCCTGCTTCCGAAGCCTGTGCCTGGTGGATCAGCTCCAGCTGCCACTAGAAGTGCTGCAGTTCAGCATCCGAATCCCCACGTTGTTTAGACTTGGATTCCCATTTTGGAAAGGATGAAACCTCGGGGGTTGGCCTGAAGAACAGCTTATTCTGGGAGAGTTCAGCTGCCGAGGAGACAGCCCACTCCTACCCCAGCAGAACCAGGGCTACAAAAGTCTCCTAGATAATGGCCAGGCTGGGGTTTGGTTTTTTCCTGGGGCGGTTTGGGCATGGTTTCCTCAGAGATACCAATGACAGCCCAATGTGGAGTGTGTGTTCGGTGACACTGCAAGGTCAATGATGGCCCCCTTGCCATCAGCCTGCAGTGAGGCCCGTTACAAACTGGACCATGGCTCTGCCCAGCCAAACTTCTTGTCCCTCTGTGGCCTGGAGGGAGTGAGCCACGAGACCCAGGGGTGCCCATCGCACACAAAACCACGATGGTCATCGCTGCAAAGCACAGTGGCTTCAGCAAACCCAGGTATGGGAGCACAACACTGACTTGGTCTTTCTGGAGGCTGTATGTGGAGGGATTTGGAAGAGAAAGCTCAGCTTTCCTGAGAGCCCGGTGCCTTTATCATCTGTTAAACCCAGCTAACTGACACCAGAGATCCTTAGAGAGAAGAAGGGAAGAGAAAAACAGTCTCGTAAGAGTCTGCTCTAGAGCCTGAGAGATGCTGGAAAGCAGTTAAGTAGAAGACAATCAATTAAGGCTTAAACAAACCCAAACAAGTAAACATTAATGAGAGCTATCTTGTATCTGAAACAAATCCTCTTAACTCATCCCCACTTAAAAAAATACTATTTCCCCATTTGTGCCGAAGGCACAGAGTGGGACTGCGCTGAGGGACCTGTCCTGGGCTGGGGGGCAGAACCGTGCCTGGGGAGCTCCGGCACGGGTGGCAGGCGATGAAGCAGCCTGCTGCGGGAGCAGGAACTGGGAATTATCCCCACCGTTTAAGTAGGAGGGAAGGAAGTCATTAGTGAATTCGTCTGCTTTGTGCTTCTTGGAGTCATCTCTCCTGACGCGGGTGCAACGCCTTAAGCACTGACTAGAACGGGCTGCCATGCGAGTCGCAGAATGCCCACACAGACCCATATTCTGGAATAAAAGAGGGGTTTTCCCAAGTGGCACTTCCCAGGTTTCCCATAACAGCACCCAAGTTGCCACCCACCCACCGTGAGCTTTAATAGGTGCGGGTCCCCCAAGGGTGGTGGGTGAGCATCGGCAGCGGCACGGCACCCGTTGTGTTCCTGAGGCAGGATCGGCTAATTTGCCTCTGAGTGGAAAGACAGACACTCTCCTGGCTATGCTTGCCAAGGAGGAGTAAAAATTGTCTCTTCAATAGAATAGGTTGTCGTTACCCATTTTCCTTTCGCCTGGAAAAAGCAGAAGTGTTACTTAGAGCTTCCGAAGGAGAGAGGCGCATAATGCAATTTCCACCTCCTTGTAACATCGGGCTTTAGTTTTTCAGACCTGTGCTGACAGGGAGTTGGATTCTAGTGGATTTTATACTCTGAGCAGCTCTTAGGGGACTCCAAGACGTTTATTCACTTCAGCAAGCATCCCCCAAGGCTCCTCTAATGAACTGCCTTGATGGGACCATAGAACGCCTGGGGAGCTGGAGGGGAGGGCTGAGAAGGTGTGAAAAAGCCACTTTTATCGGGCACACCTGCCTGCTGTCCATTCTCCAAGCCTGCAAGAGCCCCCGCAAGCCCCTACAGCCTTGCAGAGCCCTGCCCAGGCTGCCTGCCCAGGGATGTTAGCCAGCTTCCCAGCCACAGCTCGCTTTTCCGGGGAATCATGCTATCAAGCCACTTCTGTCCCCAAAGCCCTTCCCCAAGGAGAGGAGGCAGAGCATCCCGCCTTCGCTGAGTAATGCCGGCCCTGCCGCAGAGCCTGCCTTGCACGCCCAGCCCCCTGCCCCCCCCATTTGCCTGAGAACCAGCAAAGAAGGCCGGGTGGGGGTCGCTTCCCAGAAGCTGGCGTCCTGTATAGAATTTGGCTAGGCTGCTCCCATGCAATTTCTTCTTTTTTTAATCTAAACATTGCTAATCAGCTTCCTCAAGCTCCAACATATGTCCTATAAATATCCCCGATGGAAGCAAAATCTGTCTCATATGTGTATGCAAGACAAAAGAAAAAAATTAGAAAGCATGAAGCCCTGACTTAGCAGCCCAGTAGCATAATTAAACTAAAGCCTTGGAGATCAAGGGAGGAAGGAAGGAAAAAATGCCTCTCTTCTCCATACCCTTAATGCAGCCACGGAGCATGCCTAAGCCTCAGTCCCTGAAAAATACAGCTTGCCCGGGCTCAGGTGCTCGTTGTCATCGCCTGTGGGCCCTTACGACCCACCCAAGACCCCCTGCCAGCTGTTTGGCTGAGGAGTGGATGGGGGATGATGTGGGGACAGAGCTGGGGAGCTCAGATCCATCATCCTTCTCTCTCTGGCTTCCTAGCTTGCATCCGCCAGCCTCCGGGCTGGGCTGCAAAGCCCTGGCTCTGCAGCAGGATCCTGAGGACGGACGAGTGTCTGAGCAGCTTAATTGCCTTCAGCACAGGCCTGGAGAATTTGCCTGCCATCCCCCCGCTTTGTGCTGGGGTACCTTTCATTTTGATGGAGACGTAGTCTGCTCTCGGGTGGCTTCACCCCCGGCACGCCGAGCCCTCCGACCCTCTCCCACGTGGCTGCCGGCACCTCTGTTACAGAGCTGGCAAGGGCTGGAGAGCCTGGGGGGGTCGGTCAGGGTCAAAAGCAAACGCTGAAGCCACAACACCTGCAGGAGCCGGGAAACTGTGCTTTTAACAGCTCAAGAAGTAACCTGCCTTCGTTAACTCCACTGAGGAATGCTTGGCATCGTTAGAAAGGTGACACTGACTCCAGCATTGCCATGGTTTCCCCAGGTTTTCCATCTCACTGCTGCAAGGTGAAGCAAGGTGGCTCTCCGGGCTGGGAGACATTAACAACCCAGAGATGTGAAGCTAAAGCTGAGGTCTCCTCTGTCTTGCAAAGGAGAGGTGCCGTCACAGGGTGCAATGCCTTGCTCCAGTCCTCGCCGGGAAAGAAAAGCTCATCCGGGCCCATTTTTCTAAACAGGATAAGGCAAAGGCAACGAGAGAAAGGCAGCAAGATGGGGGTTCTTTCTGCAGCACTCGGTGGGGGGAGTGTCAGGCTATGGCAGAATGAAATGGGAGCACTCGGTTTCATAAAGGCTGGGTTCTTCTGAAGTCCTACAAGCATCTCTAGCAGGGTTGTTATAGAATCCCAGAACAGTTTGGGGGGGGAGGGACCTTCAAGCCCATCCAGTTCCAACCCCCCTGCCATGGGCAGGGACACCTTCCACTAGCCGGTTGCTCCAAGCCTCATCCAGCCTGGCCTTGGACACTTCCAGGGATGGGGCATCCACAGTTTCTCTGGGCAACCTGTCCCAGTGCCTCCCCACCCTCTGCGGGAAGAATTTCTTCCTGATGTCCAATCTACATCTCCCTCTTTGTTTACACACATTACACCTTGTCCTGTCACTCCCTGCCCCTGGGAAAAGTCCCCCCCAGCTTTCCTGTAGCCCCCCCAGGCACTGGAAGGCTGCTATAGTGATTCCCTTCCCCGTATTTGTCTCATAAATCTCAGCCATGTTGACAATTGCGCGCAGTTTAATTTTGCAAATCTGAGGAATGATCAGGCCAATTTAGTTCACATTTAAAGCATTTGTGCTCACATGCTGGAAAGCCTTTTTTCTTCGTTGCTCCTTGCCTAAGGCCCTTATTATCTGCTGGTGCTATTTATCAATGCACAGCAGGTATATTACAGTAAGGTCTCTTTCGTAAAGTGATACAAAATAATCGTTCCCGTTCCTCGTCTGCTCAGCAAGAAAAGTGAGCCCGACTCTCATGCATGTCAGTATTCCTGAGCCGCTGCTTTTTTTATATTACTGCGGGAGAAGTGATTTAACTCAATAAGCTTTTCTCCTAAATGGCAATAGTTTTATAAAATGAAAGGAGGCGCGTGTAAGTTAACACAACGTTCCCTCCAGCTCCATCGCTTCGAGCTGCGGGAGTTATCCTTCCTCCGGGTCCCAGCTTGCACGTCCCCAGGACTCAGGAACCTCTCACCAAGCGGGAGATGCTGGGAGGCTCTCAATTGCAGGCAGGGAACCTCCAATTTTTGCTCCTGAAGTGCACAAGGTGAAGGAATAGTCTTTAATAATGGCTCGTGCCTCTGAAAACACCTCGGAGCAAGGACCTCTGCAGAGCAAAGGGGATGATTTAATGGGCTGCCTCTCCTTGAGCACGGGGAATGGGGTTTGTTTGGCTTTCTCCTCCCCCAGGGACTGAGGTTTAATATTACCTTCCCATTAATTTATAGAAGAACATTTCCAAATAGTAAACTTCCAATAAATTAGTAATGCTGACCTATAAAAGGGAAAAAAATGGTGTGTTGTGAGTTTATAGCCCCATGGAAAAGACATTACAGAGAGCATGGAGTGCTCCAGGGAGAGCAGGGGAGCTGACCTCCGGGCCAGAGTCCGGCAGGAACGTGGCATGTCTGCGGGGACCTGAGGATCCCCCTGGTTGCAAGGGCATTTGGCACCCTTTGCCTCTCCCTGGGATAAAATCTGCTGCAAGACAGTTTGTCCCACCGCAGCCCAACGTTGCCTTTATTACTTATAAAACACTCGCACAGAAGGAGGTTCATGAGAAGGCACTGGGTGATGTGAGGCTGCTGGTCTCCCATCCTCAAATTAAACTCTGTGGATCCTTCCCTGAAACTGGGGGTGGGGAGGCGACAGGAATGAGTTTGTGCATGTGGACAAGCTTTCCCCCTAACAGCCACTTTAAATGTAAGTGGAGTTGATTGACAATTTTCCAACTGAAGAAACCCAAAATGCAATAAATGGGATTTGACACCTGAGGCAGCGACGCTCCCCCGCTGTTCTCCATCACCCTGCCCTCCACCAGCAAACGGGGGATGGAAACCTTGTTCCTTCCGTGTTTTTCCATGTGTTTGACATGTGGCTTGGGACCTGCTCCTTGCTTGGCATCGGCATCACAAGCGCCTGGCACTCCCCACATCCCGGTGAGGCTTCTTCCAGGAGAAACAGCAGCTGCCTGAAGAGAAGATATTGATGCAAACTGGTTTGAAACCTGTCGTGTACACACAGAGGGGAAACTGCCCAGCTGAGCCCCCTCTTTCCCCCCAGCCAGGCACGGTTTCCCACGGCTGCCAGGGCAAAAGCAGAATCCCCTTCTGCTTCCCTCCTCCAGAGTTTGTGGCTTACGTCTCGTGATCTCCATCATGATGGATGGGCAGGTCTCCAGGCTGGATGCAGGTGGGCAGGGATGCTCGGGCAGAGGCAGGATGGGATGCTCAGGCAGAGCTGGGCAGAGATGCTTGAGCAGAGACAGGGTGGGATGCTCAGGCAGAGGTGGGCAGGGATGCTTCGGCAGAGGCAGTCTGGGATACTCGGGCTTGGATACTCAGGCACACAGCTCTGCACCAAAGGATAACCCTCATCCAGCACATTCCCTTCTCCATCTTATCCCTTCCCCATCTGAGAGGCAAACACGGACGTTAGCCAGCCCAGGGGGATGTGGGAGGAAACTTTGATCTCTGCTGTCAAGACCCCTCACGGCACAGAAGAAAAGCAAGCTCTTTCTGGCTGGTTTTTAAACATGCTCCCCCCCTTCCAGTATGTCTTTGTCAAAGCCAGACAGGGAAAAAAGCACAGAAAGATTCTCAACGACCAAACCAAAGGCGATGAAAAATGAATGAGAAGACAATTCAGCCTGGAGAGTACAAACAAACTATCTGGAGCAAATAGTTTATTTTAAGATGCTAACCAATTTGCTCCAGAGGCCTGTAGAAAAAAAGTCAGGTACCACACAGACAGCCTTTCCCTTATTTATAGAATAATTACGATGATTTATTAGCCGTGATCAGAAATATATTTATGGCTTGGAAGTTTTCAGCCATATTTCAAGTAATTCACCTCCTTGCACAACTCCCCGCCGCTGTCATCCCAGCTCCACTTTTTCTTCCCCTTGAAACCTGCTTGCACAACAATTTATGGCTTTGTTTGTGGGAAAAGCAGGTGTCTTGCTCCAGAGCACAGAAGCAAAACAAGCGCTCAAGGGTAAAACCCTTTCGCCAGCGGCCCCCTGAGCAGCCACTCCCCCTGCCCCCGTCCTCTGGCAAAGGGATGTGGTTTTATCCCCAGATTCCAGCCACCCCAGACATCTTTGTGAGCATCTTCTCACGCTTGAGATACTGCCTTGTCCTTTCCC
>NW_010236794.1:7765-13627 GCF_000690775.1 Eurypyga helias
ACTGTGCCAGCACTTGAACGCTGAGGGGGAAAAAAATGGTCTTGAAGTTTGGAGGCCCTTAAGAGTGAATGAAGTTTGATGCTGCTGGAAATATGAGCTGCTGCAGCCGAGGTCCTGCTGCAAACCAATTGATTCTCATCAACTCTTATTTGCTCGCCTGCGCGGTCTTAGGGCTGGCTTATTGCACAAATATCCTCTCCTGCTGTCCGGCTTTTCTCCCGTCCTGGGTTTGCCGTAAGCCGTCTGGGAAGCTTTAATTCTCTGCTTTTAAAAGGCAATTGCATTCCACTGGCTGAAACGCTGGATTTGATGACAAAGCTGGGATCACAAACTTCATAAAAGGAGCCTGACCCTCCCCTCCCGGCCCCCATGCCCCTCCGTGCCAGCCCTCCCTCAGGGAATAGGGCATGCCAGAGGTAATTATCTCCCCCAGTCCTGCCCTTCGGAGCCCTTCTTTGAGTAACTTGGATCCCACTCGCCCAGGACCGGACCTAGAGGCTGACAGATTAATGACCAGAGACCAGAAACAGCTCCATTCTGGTGTGGGAATTAGATGTATCTGGGAGCAGGCAGGACCTAATTTGGTTCATTTGTTAAAATAACATCTGTAAAAAGGAGTCTAAAGCGAGGCCATTCTCAGGGACCGAGAAGACAAGTAAGAAGGATGGCCCTTGTCCCGGGCAGCATTTGTTTTCATTAAGGGGAGAGGAAGAGACCTGATGGAAGCGGAGAGCTGGACCGTCGCATGACCTTGCTGACTCTGGGACAGCCAGAAGCTTTCAAACCGCAGCGAGCAAACCAGCTCGACCCAGAAGACCCAAGAACCAACCTAAAGCTTAAACTGCCACATCCCTCGACTTGTCCCTTGCATTGATGAGTCTCCAAGCATCGACTTCCCCCTGAAGCCCCCGGCACCAGGCTAGGGATGACGTAGCAAGCCAGGACACTCCTGGATGCCCTCTGCATGGCTGGAGAACCAGCAGCTCGAGCGCCCTACCGAAAGGGCAACCGACCAGGAGGGATGTTTAGTTCTTCTGGCTTATTTAATTCTCTGAGCTTCATTTTGTGTTTGCTCCCACAGCGCCAAAATTAAAGGGATTTGTGCATTAAAATGCTTTGGAAATTTGACCTGTGGCCTGATGCTCCCCAGGAACCTTTCCTTAACAACCACCTTTTCCCTCAAAACCTCACCGGTGTCCTCCCCGAGTTAAATGCCTTTTCCAGCCCTCATCCACCTGGAATCATCTACTGCACAGAAGCCTGTCCTGCAAAAGGAGCTGCTGGATGCTCCCGCTCCTCTGCAGGCTGATGGGCAATTCCCGGGAGCAGTTTCTGATCTGCCGTTAACCTCGTGCCTGGCCCCAGTCCGTGGTGGAGGCAGCCCCAAGCTCTCAGGGCTATGCAGGAGCGTGTCCTCGTTTCCAGCCTGGCCTCTCTTCTCACTCGGGCGGCTTTGCTGAAGCTTGTCAGCTTGTCCTCCAAATCTTCTTGGCAATAAAGTCATCCGGGGCAGTTTAATGGCTTTTAGAAGCAGGTTAAACACTGCCTGGCCCTTTTACCTCCTAATTAGAAGTCCTCTTGCCTAATACTTCCAAGGTCATGGCTCCTCTCCCCACGTCTAATTATGACTCCAGGCTTATGTGCTCTTTGACTAGTCCGGCTTATCCACCCGCACTTGCTTTGCCGCAGCTCCCGATCGTTACCTAAAGCAGCCCCTAACCATTACCCAAAGCAGCTCCAAGCCGTTGCTGCTGTCCCTGCCTCATGTCTGGATAAAGGAGGCACCTGATCTGGAATAGCTGCAGGCTGCTGGCAGGAGTTTAATCCGGGCGGGAGGAGCTTTTCGTGCTTGGGCTGAGAGGATGCTGGGTGATGGGGAGGTGTGGGTGATGTCTGAGGCCATGGGGTGATGGGGGCACACACCCCACTGCCTGCTCCTCTCCCTGCATCTCTGGGCCACTCCCCCTCTTTGCAGGAAAACCACTGAGAAACATTCCTTTTGCCAGTTTCTTTGGGTCTGGCCTGAAGCACTGGCCCCAAGCACCCTGTTAGTGCCACTGCTCCTGTGCTGGCTCTCACGTCCCCTTCGTCACCAACCCCTGCAATTCATAGAATCATGGAATGGTTTAGGTTAGAAGGGACCTTAAAGCCCACCCAGTCCCACCCCCTGACATGGGCAGGGACACCTTCCACTCGCCCAGGTTGCTCCAAGCCTCATCCAGCCTGGCCTTGGACACTCCCAGGGATGGGGCATCCACAGCTTCTCTGGGCAACCTGTCCCAGTGCCTCCCCACCCTCTCCGGGAAGAATTTCTTCCTGATATCTAACCTAAACCTCCCCAGGATGCAGTTGCCTTTCTGGGCTGCCAGCGCACACTACCAGCTCATGTCCAGCTTTTCCCCCTCAATAACCCCAAGTCCTTCTCCTCAGGGCTGCTCTCAAGCCATTGAGTGTTCATAAGAGTAGCCCTGCGCCACCCTCAGAGACCTGCCCTTTCCCACAGCAGCTCCCGGTTACACACAGCGGAGAGCAGTCATGTCTCATGGGTGTCTCTGCCACCTCGTCCCTCTGATGCCTGAGATTGTTTTGATAAGCTCCTTGTTTCCCAGGCAGAGGGAACAAAACTATTTTTCTTGCGCTGAGCCGACAAGATGTTGAAATGGTTTTTTTCCCTGTGATAACTGAAAGTGGAAGAAATCCTGCCTGCGATTCTTGTCAAGCTGAGGCGTCTCTTTGTAGTTCAGTGAATTATTTCATCCCCAATGCTAATTTCAAAGCAAACAAACAGAGCCGAATGCGTTTGATAGTAGAATTATTTCCAGTACATTTCAGGTTTTGTTGCACTGTGTTGTAAGACAGGCACAGCGCAGAGGAGCTGGGGGGGCTGGCAGCTCCACCGGGATGGCCCTGGCCTGGCTGCACCCTATTGCACCCCATCATGCCTGAGCTGGATCCTGCCGGGCAGCAAATTCCCATGCTGGGAGAGCAGAGCGGGCTGCTGCTCCCAGGGAGCATCCCTGTTTCTGCAGGTGCAGTGGGAAAGGCTCTCTCACAGCCACAACGGCCAACCAAGGGTTAAAAACTCCTCTTGAGAAACAGGAGCTGCAAACATCAGCCTTGTTCCACCTCAAAAGAGCAAGAGTGAATCAGAAAAGGGCAAAGTGTGTGAAAAGGATGAATTGTAATAAAAACGGTGTTTAAATGTGCCACTGAGAATTAATCACTTTTTCCTTCCTAGCTCCCCTTTAGCGGGCTATTCCTGGGAATATGGGGAAGGGAACACGAGCAAGGAATTAGTTTTACCTTGGGTGTAAACTAGACAGGATGCGATTGCCCAGGTTCATGGGCACGGAACCACTCTCAGGAGCTGGGGTTGGGTGGGATGTGCAGCCCCTCATCCCCCTGCCCCAGGGTTCTTGGAGGGAGGAGAAGCCCCAGAGGGCAAACTGAGCTCTCTTCTGGGCTGGTGGCCTCAGCAGCTCACCAGGAGGGTGGTGGAGACTTCCCCTCCGTTTCGGGGGCAGCAGGGTTTGGGTGAGAAAGGCCACGATGATGGGAGAGCAGGAGGTAGCACGGCGGGAACCGGGCTGCGCTGCGGGCTCCATAAATGCCTGAAATTGGGAGCGCTTATCCCCTTTGAGTCAAGGACTGGAAATAACACTTCCCAGGGAGAGATGAAGTGCTCCATCTGCTCAGCTCATTGGGAAGGAGACAGGGGGCAACTTTTGGCTGCTTGGAGCAGCAGCGGGCATGGAAGGGCCCTGCAAAGCCAAGCCAGGTCCCAGCCAGCCCAGGATGGGTGACCGCAGAGACTCCAGCAGGTGACACTTTCCTCCCCATCCACTCATCCCACCTCTTCCCCACTCCCTGGTTTATCCACGGTACCCGCCAGCCCCTGGCTCCTGAACAGAAGCAAGATGCCCAGTATCAGCAGGGAGGATGGGCAGAGAAGGATGCTTTGTCATCAGAACCCCCCCCAGCTCACAGGGAGCGTCACCTTTCCAGATACACAAAAATCAATGCTGCCCTATATTCCAAAACCTTTAAACACGAGACAGGCAATTTGTCTTCTTTTATGGTGGCAGAGAGTGGAAAGGAGCCTGGCCAGATTAAATAATCCAGCAATAGCAATTTGAGGTCATTTTCATCACATTAATGGCTTTCCTGCCTATGATAAAGGAGAAGGAATGAGTGGAGGAGCTGGGCTAGGACTGACTCAGCCACGGCATCGCTTTTCTGATAAGTGGGTTTTGATGAATGCCACAAGGAAGTGGGAGGGATGGGTGAAGAGGCAGCCCCCATCCTGGATGCACACGGGGAGCCGCATCCCGACTCCTGCCTGGCAGACGTTGCTTTGGCACCAGGATTTGGCCTCTGCGAACCATTTATCTGCTTTGCCAAGGAAGCGACGGAAGGAGAACTCTTTGAAACCTTGTTTTTTCCTCCCTCCTTCAATGAAGTAGTAAATGGAGTTGGAACTTTATGGATCTATTGGAGTGTTTCAGTGCAAAAACGCAGCTCAGTGTTTCCAGAGATCTTGGTGAGAAGATGTGCGGATGCGCTGCTGAGTAACTCCGCGTACAGCGCTCCGCCTCACTCCTCCCAACTCTGCAGGCAGGGGAGGGAGAAGCTGGAAGTTTGCGTATTCCTTAGAAACAAAAAGCAAATTTGAGACAAACGTAAAAAATAGGATTTGACATATCCGAAAGTGGGATTCCCCAATGCAGCCGCCCGTGCCAAACCCCGGAACGCAGGGCCGGGGACAGTCTCTGGAGTACGGGGTTTGTTTGCCGATGGGGTATTTCGGTAGCTCTCCGGAATAGCATTTGCAGGCGGTGATGGGGAGCACATAGGCAGATGTTTACTGAGGAAGAAAGAGTCCTGCGCGAGACCGACGCCGTGCAAACTGCAGCGTCTCCTGGAGAAATTCAGAAATAACTGTGGATCCATCTGAGAACGTCGCTGGCTTTTTGCCAGCGATTCGTAAAGATGGAGAGTAACTTCTTGCAGAGATTTAAGTGACACGAGTTCTGCACAGGCGGGCCACGCTTGCCATCCCGTTGTCTGCTTTTAATGGATATAAATGGTTACCTTTAGCGCTGAAAAAGCAAAATAGATACAAATATTACCAATACCTTCAGGGTGCGCTGGGCCTCATTATCCTTGGGTAATCGAGGTTACGTGGAGCTCTTCTCCTTTATCTGTCACTGTCTCTCTCCACAATGTGCTGAAGCAGAAAAACCTCAGGGATGGATTGCCCGGGAAGCTGGAGACGAGCTGGGACCCCAAAACCTCGCTGGCGGGCAGAAAGAGCATCCGTGTCCTGCCTTGCCGCAGCAGCGCTGCGGGGCTGGAGGTTCCTAAGGGGTTCAGGTGGTTTGTATTTAGAACCCCCCTCCATACCCATGCGGATTGGGTCACTGGCGAGAAAAAAACGTGCGTGTCCTGCCAGATTCTTTTAACCGGGTGAAGAAATAACTTTTGTTTAGCCTATTAGGAACAGGAAACTGAATGCATGGACCTTAATTCCTTTTGTCAGGTGAGGATGGCATGAGAAACACAAGCCAAAGCCCAAAACACGCGTGTTTCCTCAATAATTAGACAACTTGATGATGAAAACAGACCAAGCAGCCCAGCCCAAGGCCACATCATCAATTTTGCTTGTCCCAAGTGTTTGATCAGCCTTTGTCCTTCGGACACCATCCACACCCCTTCTCAGGTAAATATTTGGCCAGTGGACGAGGTTATCTTGCCGTTTGCAAGGTCTCTTATCTCTCCTGGTGCAGCCCGAGCTGCTGGCTCCCGTGCTGGGATTGCCGTGCTGGCGGCGGGCGGCACGCCCGACGGGGGGGGGGGGGGGGG
>NW_010236794.1:13658-21990 GCF_000690775.1 Eurypyga helias
AGCTGGGGGCGGTGGGGACACACGCGACACAGGAACAGTCATACATCTCCACTAGTGCTTTCCGCCCGCAGAACGTAATTGCTTCTGCAGGAGAAATTAAGCGTCGCAATGAAAGGACCGTAAAAAGCACTTTGCTCTCATCACCAGGTCACAGATAGCACGGATTTGGGCACCAGGCCCAATGGCAGCAGCTCTGCCGAGCTGCCACGGATGGCAATGAGCCACAAACTCGACCCAAGGTTCCAGACCCTTCCTACCTTCCCAAGCTTCTCGGCTTTCACTTCATTTCCAGTGCATTGGCTGCTGTTTGCTTGGCTTTATTTCTAGAAAAGCTTGCGAGGGTCTCAGGAACACCATGTGCGACTTTAAACACAACGCTAAGCCTCACAAACATGGAAAGGGAGGGAACATCATTTTCTGGAGAAGCCACACGTAGCTGAATGCAAGGTTTGCAATGTGGCAGGAAAGACTGTACCAGAAGGGGTAAAAGCACAAGAGCAAAATGCCTGTTTCACCAGCTGGAGCCTTGCGCTGACCCCAGCAATCCCCACGTTTTAGCCCGGGACCCGTGGCAGAGCCTCCTCCCTGCCAGGAGCTGTACAAAGCCAAATGGCAGCCATCACCACCTCCGCATCTGCTTTACTGATCATCCCAAAAAGCAGATTTCCCTGTGTTCAAGATGCAAGTGAGTTGATCCCCTTGCAGATGCCGGGGACAGGGACGGTTAGTGCTGGTGGCACTGCTGGCTTGTGCCTCCATGCACCCGGGGCACAGTGGGCAGGACCAGTTGGATTTGGGAGCCAGGGCTCTGCAAATAGCTGAGCTGATTTTGTCTCCTTTCCCTTCACAGGGCACGAATTCCTGCTTGAAGCATCCTGTGATTCTTCTCAGCCTGGATTTTCATCCTTGGCTGAAACTGTTGCTAAGGTGTCAGCCCCCCACCTCATCAGCCTCAATTAGAGGAGTTTTGTTCACACCAGACATCCCCCCGGGGAAGGGCCAGAAGCCCCTTCACCATTGAGAAGTCACCCGAGCATTACATCACCCATTCACGGCCTCCTCGGACGCTACACAAGGATCTGTCCGCTTAAAATAAGATTAACTTTGTGGTTTGCCACCCAGAAATAATTTGGCTCTAATCCCTTTAAATGGAACCAATTACTGGAGCGCTAATGACACTTCTGGAGGGCTCGCCCAGGCCGGGGCTGGTGAAGGCACCGGGAGGTTTGTAGGCAGATGAGCCCAACCTCGTGCCCAGCACGGCGGGACAGCACCGGCACTGGCACCAGGACGATATAACCACCCTGTGAGGGGCCAGGACCCCAAGCAGACCCCCAGGCTGTGGGTTCCCTCCTGCCTGCACAGAGTCCCTCGCCGCTCGCCTTCACCGAAAGAGTATGAGAATAAACAGCTTTAATCATACAATCCCCACTTCCTATTGCTGATAATATTATCATCATGATATTAAGCCAGTTAATTCTTTCTCTCAATTTATTTGCTTTTGTTTTTGTACTCCCGTGTTGTAATTTTCAATTTAATTAGTTTCAGTGTTTCTGAGGGCAATAGGTCTTGGTTTATCTTTGCAGCTAATAGTCCTAATTGTTTACCATTTCTTCAGCAATATCTCATTAACTTTATGGGCCATCATTCCTGTGGCATCTCCAGAATTAGATTCCTTCACTATCTGAACCATATTCCTAAAAATATTCCCCCTTGTTTTCTTCTCTAGGCCTGCTTGACCTTGCCCATCCTCGTGTGCCTGACTGCTCCCACGGCTCAGCGCTGCTGTGTCCCACCAAGGATGGGGCAAAGGATGGAGCTGAGGATCTGCGAGCAGCACCTTCCCCCTCCTGCATCCCAGGAGGGTTTGTACCAGGGAGCTCCCACCGCAGGCGGGAAGGGAAAAGGAGCATGTGCCGGTGCTGGCACTGGAGGGAGAGGCTCCGCAGCGGCCAAGGGGAGCAGAGCAGAGGCTAAGTGCCAAGCCGTGCCGGGAGGTAGCCTGGCTGCTGCTGAGCCAAAGTCAGCGCTGGATGAGGAACACGAGAGGCTTTGGGTCATTTCTTACAGTGATGTCAGGTCACAGCGGCAAGAGGAGCTTTGTTACTCAAACTGCACTTTTCACCCATCTAATCAAGCAGGCAATTTAGAAGAGAAACCAAATCAGGTCCCTCCGGAGCACACATTTTGCCGACACCGAAGATGGGCTGCGCTGCAGGGACCTCACCAGCTTTGGCCCTGCAGGGCTGCTGGCCCCTGGCAGAGCCCCTGCATCTGTCATCTGGTCCTTGCAACTGCATCTCCTCTTTCTGTGCCTTCCCACGCTTGGTCCTGCTCTTCAGAGACTGTTTTCAGTTGTTTCTACCTTTAACAGCCCAGGGCTGCTTGTCCTGCTGATGGAGCGGTCTGGCTGTTCCCCTGGGCTCAGGATTCCTTCCCTCCAGCACGGGAAGAAAAAGCTGTTGGGAAACTGAAGTGCTGCATCACTTTTGAGGCAGCTAACAGTGAAGAGATCCTTATCCCTCCGACAGCTCCACAAGTGAGCTCGGCTGTCAGGGTGTGGGGAGAGCGGGGCGGCTGCTGTTCGGCACGGCGCTGCTTGCGCAGGTTAAGCGGAGGGCAGAGCTTGCAGATAGTTTTGCTACCCTGGCTCCTGCCTTCAGACCCCATTAATCACACTCCTAATGAGTTTGTGTTCACAGATGAGATGTTTTTGGCTGCAGAGGCGAGTTGCAGATTATATCTCCCATTGATTGTTTCATCCCGCTCGAATGATTTGTACCAGGCAATGGTTCTGAATTTTCTGCTTAAATCATGCTCGGAGAGCAGGCTTAGCACGTGGAGCCAGGCACCGAAACATGGTTCCCCGTGAAGCAGGCAGGAAGGGATCTGCTGGCAGTAGCCGTAAGGGCACCCGAATTATTGATACATACAGCAGAGGCGAGGAAGATGGCAAGAGGGGCTCCCTTCCCAGCAAAGCATCGTTTGGTGTGCGATAAATTAATCAGTGAAGCCCACCGCGTGCCTACTGTTCTGCACACCTCGTGCCACATGGCTTGCTGGCCGAGCTCGGGGTGGGGGGATAAATGCCATGTCAGGCCAAAAGCGGGTTCACGGTGATGGAGGTGGTTTGGATAAATGGCTTTGAGGGACAGCCGAGGGAGGGTGAGCACGCCGAAAGCTCCTCAGCAAGGTAGTTCTGATGGGTCTGAGACTATCACTGACACGCGAAGTGCACGGGGGTGAACAAACTCATGTACGTGCAACATATGGAGAAACACACATGAAGTACAAATCAGCCATATGGCTGAACGTCTCTGCCAAGTTTTCTTCTTTCTTTCCTTCGGCTTTTTTTCATCTTCTGTGGGCTGCCACGAGAGGAGCCTGGTCTCCTCCACGTCTCCAGTTGTGGCATCACTTCTCACCCCCTCCTTCCTGAGGGACAGTTTGAGCCATTTTCTGGATGCTTCCACTTCTTAAATCTGGTTGCATTTGTCTTCCAGGTTGCACAGAGAAAGATATTTCCCCTAAAAATCAGAGAAGGGTGGCTGGGTAGAGCAGAGGGCTTGGCCTGCAGGGCAGAGGGTGCAGGGGAGGGGCATCCCTGCTCTGCCGCTCGCTCCAGATTTACAGCATCGCTCCTGGAGCCTCCCTCTTCTCCCTGAAGCCTCCACAGGCAGGGGCAGCTCAAGGGCAGCAAGAGCCCATGCACCTCTTGGACGTGACAGAACTGATGCCAGGAAGCAGTTTTGCACGAGCGGGGTCTCGTTACTGAGATCAGAAGGATCCAACTTGTGCTGGACCAAAACTTCTCATCTTCCAAAACTGGAGATGGAGCACAAGCCCCAAGGAAAGGGGTTTTATCACCCTGTGGCATTGCCTTCGGCCACACGCCTCACCCTGGCGCTCTCTGTTTCCACAGCAGGCTGAGTAGCTACTTGCCGAGACACAGATCTTGCCAGAAACACAGGATGTTGAGGAAAAAAGGTGTCCCAGGGTTGGCAGGTGGGGAGGCAGATCCCATCCAGTTTGGGAAAGACAGCAGGGCTCGGGAGGCACGTGGGAGCATGAGCCAGATGCGGCAATGGAGGCTTCTGGAAGGGAGCCCACGGCAGGTGGTTGCGTTTCTCTAACCCCGTATTGACTTTGGCTTCCAGAATCAATTTTCTTTATTAGCTGATGAATCTCCTCAAAAGACTTTCTGTACTGAATCTAGATAAATTATTTAAGCAGTAAATTCTTTCCACTCTAGCACTGTTACAGCACAGTGATTTCACAGGGAAGAGCAGCGGAGAGGGGTTTAGGGACAAGGTCACCGCCAGCAGAAGATCACAACGGGAATAGGTTTGCTAATAAGTGACCGTACAGCTAAGAGCTACTGTAAAACAGAAGTGATTAACAAGAAACAGGTTTTTGGCAAAACGCTGGGATTAGGGGTGAACGCGAGGAGCGAGTCATAGGAGACTATAGTCTAAATTATTTATGCAGGCAAATTGCTGTGGATGGAGGGAGAGAGTGGTACTGGATGCAGCAGGAGCAGGCAGCGCAGGCGAGGCAGGGCTGATGTCAGCCCTAGATGGGGTCTGTCTGTGGGAAGCAGCTCTCCCACGGCTGCCAGACAGACTCGCTGCAAGCTGCCATGAGGAGTGCAGGAAGGCACAAGCAGTGGCATGGCAAGGCATTTACAAACATCCACGTAGTATCGGGGTCCCGCGTGCGGGACCACGGGCTCCTCCTGGCTCTCAGCACCCTGACCACCCAAGCGCGTGGCAATCGCTTGCTAATCGTCACCCAAAAGCTTCTTTGGGCGGGAAGGGAGCTCTGCTCTCCACGCTGCCTCTCTCCCTCCAAGGTCTGCTGCCGGCGTCTCGTTTGCTTTGTAAATTGGGCTTCACGCACTTGTCAGGGGCCAGGGAGCTTCAAGGCCAAAGCCAACCTACGAGCCACGGAGTGGGAAATAATTCTGCCTCCAAGAGTAATGCTGGCTCACGAGGTCAGAGAGTTCCAACATATTTATGGCCAGCAGAAGAAAATGATTGTGTTAAACGGCGGCTGAAGTATGTGGAGACCCGGCAAGGACTGCCGGCTGCAGCCATTCGGTACGTTCCCGGGAGCGTAATTACGCTGCTCACTATTCGTACCTGGAGACTTCACTGCAATCCTCCCCAGAAGCCCACTTTGGGGATCAAAAGGCTAACATATGCCTTCTGCAGAACAAAACAGTGCATCAAAGGCTAACCACGGGTTTAAAAGGCGTTCTCGACAGGTGGAGGTGAAGCAGCAAGAGCGTCAAACAGAGCAACAGCGAGCCGGGCGCACGCGCATCACCCCGAGCACACACGGGTGACACCCTGGGGATGGGCAGGAGGGACCCACAGTGACTCCTGCTGGTCTCCCTATGGAAATCACACCGAGATGACTTCGACCTGGTTCCAATAATCTGCTATAAATAGCAAGCTCAATTAAGGCAACCAAACAAAGGCGATGATGGGTGCCTGCCAGGAAGGACCTGGGGTTTCTCACCTCCCTTGTGCAAACACTGATTTTCTGCAAAGCTGGAAGCAGCAAGTCAAGCACAGGATGAGGACAGAGGGGGCCTGGAGGCTGCAGCAGCGTGACCCCGCGCCCAGGAACCTGCCTAGGAGCTACACCCTGGTATGCAGCCCCAGGGGCAGCCAGAGATGCCCACCAGGCTCCATGCAGCCCCCAGCCCCATTCCTCCGTGCACACCTGCTCGCTCCATTCAGGCTTACAACCACAAAGCCCATTAAGGTTATCAGATCTGAGCTTTAGTTATAGGCACCTGGCTAAGGTGAAAATCATTTTTCCAATAAGACCTCCAGCTTAGCAGGTTCATATTCATAGCCAGATACAATTAGCACCTTTACATTAATTTTTCATACCTACCCCATCAACAAAGCAAACACAACCAAAACATTCACCCAAAGAAGGCGGGTGGCATTGGTACCTCAGTGCAAAGAAGGACCCTAACCATCAGCACCCCGCTCCAACGCCCCTCACTCACCTCCTGCAGCAGCCCCTCACAGCTCACCCACGGCGTTTTGTACCGCAGCCTTGGCAGAGCAAGCAAAGCCCCTTGGTTGCTCGACCCTTTCCCTGGAAGGGAATGCAAGCCTTTGACCTGCAAGGACTGATTTTATATAGATGGGATAACGCCCGTCAGCTGCTCTACACTGGCTCCCTATCAAGGGGCAGAAGTGGTCTCACAGCAGCGTGTGCTGAGCACACAGGGTACCAGCCCTTCCATCCCAATCCAGGGGGAGCCGCTCCTGCAACTGGGTGCCCCCCTGTCCCTGCGGCAGCAGAGTCTGCCAGGCACGGACATGCCCCAGCAGCTCCTTAGGGAGCTCATCGCCCTTCCAGCTACCCCCCAGCAGCAGGAGTTCAGGAGCAAGGGGAATTGAAGGAATCAATTTAGAAGCATCTACACCTCATGCCATATACATCAAACCCAATTTATTCAGAGTGAGCAGCTCAGACATGCTCGCAGCAGCCTTGAGAGCGTGTTTATCAGCCGGGCTACTTGGGAGATCGTTGCCATTGATTGCCATGTCATTGTCACTTCTGGCTACAACGGGAGGCCGGCGGGAGTGAGATTACATTGTCGGCAGTAACCGGCGTGCGGCAGGGAGCTGCGGCTTCCCCGGGATGGGCAGAGCCCGCCATGCTCGATGCTCCAAGCCTGCCTTGAGTAGGCAGCCGACCTGGATTGCTGGAGAGCCAGGTATGACAGTGTGACCCGCCAAAGCCGTTCAACGCTGTTGTTATGTATTTATGGATTTCTGTAGTGCCACCTGCGAGGAGAACGTAGGCTTTTTTACAAAGGAGAAAAGAAAATCCCTCCTGGTGGAAACAGAAAGAGAGCAAAGGCTCCACAAAAAGTAGGCAGGCTTCTTCATGGAGAAAAGGCAGGCAAAAATGAGTTGAGGGCTGGAAAAATCTCACCTCCAAAGGAAATTAAAGAGCTCAGTGTATTGAGCTATAGAAGACAACTGAGGGGCGAATTGTCCCCTTTGCACAAGACTTGCGTGGGAGGGACAGCCCTGCAGGGCTTCTAGGTACAGAGGAGCACTGGGAGAATCAATGGATGGGAATTAAAGCTAGGCACACTCCAATTAAAATGGAAGGATAACACCATGGTTGATCAACAACATCGAGAGAAACGGTGTCCTCTTGGTGTTTCCAGCCTGGGGAGGACCCGTTCTGCTCTCCCGAGGGAGCTGGAGGAGCAGGGAAGATGCTGACCCAGTGGCTGTGGGTGCTGCTCACCCTTCCAGAGGGGAATGAGTTACACACTGGTTGGAAAGAAACTGCTACCAAAAAGCAAAGCCCTTTTGTCTTGACTCCAAACCATCAGTTCTAATCCTGACCTCCCAGCTGCGGCGGGTGATCAGCAAATCTCCAAGTACTTTGTAAAGGAGGTCGCTCTCGTTGTCCCCTTTTTTGCAGACAAGGAAATTGAAGTCAGCCAGAATTGCTGGTGCTCAGCCCTCTGAAAATGAGGCTCTAAATAACCGAGACTGCAGGGGCCGGGAGGGAGGCAGGATATAATAACCTGAGCGGGAAGATGTCCAGGGCAGCAGAACGGACACTGCAGCTCAGGAGACACATCTCGCAGTATTTCACACATTTCACAGTATTTCGCTGCCGTTAGCACCGTCTCCTCACCAGTGAGGCAGGGGCAGCAGGGGAGGTGGGTCACGGTACTGCCTCGGGGGCTGGGTCCCAGCCAAGCCCCTCATTGTGCCCTCCTGGTGGGGTCCCCGCCACCCACCCAAGCCTTTGCCAGGGTTGGATCGTGCAGGGCATTGGGAAGGCAATTCCTTGCCGGCGGAGGGGCAGGAGGAGAAGCTCCTGGAAAATTAACGGTGCTGCCTACTGCTGAATTTCCTCTTGGTGAAACTTGCACTGGAATGGCTCGAGCTTTGCAGTCGCCGTGGGGTTTGGCTTGTTTGCCTGTTTGCTCTTTGCTCGCGGTGTTTCCAGCTGCTCTTGTGTGTATTTGCACTTTGCAGGCTTTAATTGGGACGGCTCAACAAAACCCATCCACAGCCCACGATGCTGCCGCGATAAGTAACAGGAGGCACAAATTAGAACAAATAAATCTGAATCAAATTCAATTCCTTGTGCAATCACGGAGATCAACACGTCAAAGTGCAGGAGCTATAAATTAAAAGCCGCCAAGAAGACAGTCGGATGCGCTTCCCGGCTGCTGTGGCTGGTGTTCAAAAGGCGTTTATTCTTTGCAGAGCCAGCTCAAGCCCTGCAAGCTGAACAGCGGGAACTTCCCCGCTGCCGCCAAGAAACCTTT
>NW_010236795.1:0-56791 GCF_000690775.1 Eurypyga helias
GAAGAGACGGTGTCCGCGGGGTTGGAGCTGATCCTCGGTTCGCAGGAGGGAGGTGCATACGCCCGGGCTGTCCGCTTCTGATGGGAAAAGGAGCTGCGGGCGGACCGCACGTTATGAAAAGCACGGCTCAGGCACGCTAACCGCGCTTACGGAACAGTGCGGGGGGGCTGCCTGTGCCTTAACCCACCGGGAGAAATCTGCCCGGTCGGGGAATGGAATAAATGAAAGCACACACTGAGGGGGTGAGGGAAACAGCAATAAGTACGAGCCCCGGAGGAAGAGCAAAGGACAAAAATCTCATGGTGTGTTTTTGTTGTTGTTGTTGAGCGCCTTTTTTTTTTTTTTTAAATGAGCTTACCTACCATGAACGGAAGAAGTGGATCTGCGGAGACTTCATTTCCTCCTCTGACCCCTCGTTTACATCACTAACTGGTGACAGTCACATCTACATGCATAGTACCTGCCACTTCAGCTGCTCAGAATTAGAGAAGCCTCTTTGTATGCAGCAGACATGGCTAGCCAGCAGGATTCAGGCTTCTTTGAAATCAGTATCAAATATTTACTGAAATCCTGGAGCAATAGTGAGTAGCAGAAGAGTAATCTTTTCATATTACGCATTGCTTGGTAAACAGCTAGGATAACCTAAAGGATAAAATCTTGTATTTCTGTGTGTTTTGTCTTAGATAAACCAAATAATTTTTGCTTTATGTCAGCTCTAAAAATCAGAATGTCAGAGATTTAAATGGGTTTCATTAACTGCAAAGGCTGTAATGAGATTATACTAGATTTTGCTTGATTGAATTCTGAAGTTAGTCTGCTTTCTGGCTCTGTAATGGTACATTGCAGGGAGTGCATTCCAAACAGCGTTTCCTGCCTACATGTTTATTTGATTTGTTCAGGCTTTATCTAAATAATTTTTGAAAATGCTGTTTAATCACAAGGGTGTGGCATGGCTCAGAAGTTGGTTTTGTTAATTCTGCACCGAGGACAAAAGTATGATGGTTATGCTTCAGGTCTTGAAGTCTGTATTTTAATGTGATGAAAAGCAAAACAGCAGTTGCTTATAGCTGTATTTCCCACCCTCTCTGCTTAATTTCAGAATCTTATGCAATATTTCCATCCAGGAAGAATCCATCTGTTTATCTAATCCAGGCTGGGCTTTGCAGAATGTAAACAAATGGCATCTTAGTCTTCCTTGGTCTTTTCAGTATTGCTGTTCCTGGTTTCCATTGCTGTTTAAATCAATCACTCTTTGGATTTTTAGCAATATTATGTAATAAAGATTCTGGAATCAAATTTAGTGTTTGCAAATATATTCAGATTAGGTAAGGCCATGGGATCGGTCTGGCAGAATTTTGCTTTTTAATATAAAATACAGGAAGAGTATATTTTTTTTTTCCTGGAGAAGCTTGTATTAACAGTGCTAGATCTCCATAATTAACTGTTTTTTAAAAGGCGGAACACAGTGTCTCTGGAAAAATCCAACTTGGCTACATATGCAGTAAGGTTCTGATCATCCCACTGTCTGTAGTAACTTCTGCATAATAGACTAGTATTTTAAAATTCTGTGGTGTAAAAAATGGGAAAATGTGCACAATACAAGGTGTGTATCTGAAGACCTGCAAAGAAATAAAAATAATGTTATGTTAGATGTGTGACATGCAAGGCTTGTCTTCATTAAATGATATCCATAGAAACTGTATTTTTCCAGGTCATTTGTAACCTCAGTAACACTGAACTGCTTGTTTGAATCTCTTTTTCTACCACAAGTGTGAAGTCACCAGGGAATAATACTGTTACCTAAACAGCATTGCCTATCTGCCCTCCAATTTAGTGCATATACATTCAAATTACTGATCCCACAAGGACTGGAAAAGGATTTTATAGTTTAGTTACTTTTTTGGACTAATGTTAATCAAACACTGAGGACGTAAGTGTGTATTGTGACAACATATATTTTATAACAAGCTAGTCACAGTCGTGACTGAAGAAAAACAAGTCGCTTTATGGTGCAGAAATCAAATCAGTTTTGATGTTATTTTTCTAATAGGCTACTGTAACTTTAAGACTGAGTAAAACTAGCACTTAAGAATATAACAATGACTATATTATGGAATTGAATATAGCATTTTAATTTTTTTTTCTTCTACATCAGAGTATATTAAAAGTATTTCCAAACAGCAAACATGGTTCTAGACTGAAATTAGAAGTCCTTAAATGAAATTGTATTTTAGAGAAATGGAAATAGCATATGAATATTTGGTATTTTGACATTCATTTAGCTGATAACCATTCTTTCTACTGTATTTCAATGTACAGTAAGAGGAAATAAATTGATCAGGTTGACTAGAACTTGTTGCCAATTTTTTTTTTTTCTTTCAGTCGGGAAGGCTGTGTTCATAAACTTGTATGCATCCTTTCTAGCTGAAAACCAAACAATTTGATCAGCAGACAGTAGGGAGTTCAGAAGACCTAGGGCTTTCTTCAGCTCTGCTATGTGTTGGGTGGAGCAGAGGAAAACACTTCCCTTGCTTGAGAAACTGCTGGGAAGCCTGCACATGCATGCACAGGAACATGTTTTTCAGAGAATAGGTGCTGTGTCTGCATACCCAAGAGCAGGAGTAAGCTATAAATTATGCCATGGCATTTGCGTAGTAGAGAGGACTAACGTAATGTTTTAAAAGCAAAATAAGTTTGGGCCCTACAGTATATTTTTCTCCAGTGATAGTAGCATAGAGGTGCTGTTCACGTATGTTTCTGTAAACTGGCACTTTAAAACAGTAGCTGTAAACAGTATTTATCCTTCCTGGGCTTTATAGTCCCACCAAAACCAGTCCTTTCTAAGGATTTGAGTTTTGGATTAGATGGAACATCAACGTTTTCTAGTAGATTGCCAACCGCACCCATTGCCCATGTCATACCCTGAAATATACTCAGTTATTCTGCGGGGGATGACAGTTTTCTCTGATTTTTTTATCTAAGGTCTGTAGCAAACTGGCATTCTTGACGTGTCGGACAGGATTTCAGTTCAGTGTCACACAGCACTTGCACAAGTGCTCGCCTGGGTGTTGCTTGGTTTTTCATGTTCGTCAACCAGCTAAGGAGACGGTTAATTTGTGGGCACTGGAGTCAGTTCATTTTAGGACCCTGTTAACTCTTGCAGTCAGGATGATCACTCGGCGGTGTGTGCACTCTTGTTCCTAGGGCACAAAACAGCCGAGTCACGGTCTGGCCTTTGAATCTTCCCACCAAACTGAGAGACCTCAGAATACTCCTTTGTGCAGCTCTCGGAACAGACTTTTCCTCTGCACATGACAGTAACATACCCCACCCGTCATGCAGTTCTGGAAAGTATTCCTGTAATGTGTTGGAGATGGGGATCATAATTGGGATTCTCTGTTTGGAAAATAAGTATAATCCTTTTTTTTAAACTGGTCTAGTTTAGGTTGTGATGTATTCTTAAATATAGCTTTTTTTTTTTTGATCAATGCTGCATTAGTCAACAACTGCATTAATCATTTGCATTACTTCTGAAGTTACTGCTCGCTTGGCCCACTGAGGTCAGTAAGATGATGAGAATAAAATAGGTCTCACCAAAAGTAGGACAATTAAGAGACTTCTCAGATTTGTTATGGAAATATTGCAAAATACTTTTTGTAAATATTGTAAAATAACATATGAATCCAAATATTCAGAATTTGAATCTGCTCTTTTCTTAGATTGCTTTTACTTTTTGAATGAATCAGATGTTAGATTTATTCTGAATTTAATTTCCAAATGCATTTTTCAAATAAATAGTTTCCAAAAATGTCAGAATAGAAGTTTAAAAATCAAGCTACAAGAAGCTGGAGTGCCATCATTATAAACTACTGCAGGAAATTCTATCATAAATTCATGTTTTTTGCAGTTTCTAGATCAGATCAGCAATTAAGTTTATTGGAGGAGAAGATTCTGTAGAAGAGGCCAGACGGCACAGGTAGATGGCTCACTTGTGCTCTCACAAGTCAGCTCTTACGGGCTGGTAAAAACTGTATTTCACTGTCTCCCAGTTACTAGGGATTGATTTTAAGGTGTCTTTTTGTATAATGAAATGAGAAGGCACATTTTGCATGGTGAACACTATGTTTGCTACTTCTCATAGAAATGTTACCTTTAGGACCTTATTTTTAAGGATACAGCACTTGTTTATCTACGTTTGCATGGCAAGATGTTGTTTTTTCTGTGGGCTTGTATTTAATACTGATTTGGAATGAGGCCTTTTTCGGTATTAGGAATTGGGGTCTCTTTCCCATGGCCCATAATTCCCTGTATTCTTCCACGGTAGCCACCATCCACATCAAAATCCTTCTCTCTCATCCTCTTCACCTTTGTGCTGCACAGAGCCCATTGCTCAATCCTCCTGCTACACACCCCGTGCTCCTGCATGCCCTGGCCCTCTAGCAGTGCCTGGCAAAAGCCACTCGCTCTTTACTAGTGGTGGTAGCATTGGAGACAGCTTAATCCTGGGGGCACACAGGCACCCACATCAGTTATTGCTCGCACGGCTCAAACACGACAGCATCCCAAACAGTCCCAGGAGGATCTCTGGCTCCGCTGCAGCTTGCTCGTCGCAGACGGCGCTGCGTGCAGTGCTGGCGTCCAAACAGGTTGTGTTGTCGGGAGAGCATCCCGCATATGAGGAACTTCTCGATGGCCACTGTGAAAGCTGGGGGGTTGGTGGCTGCCATGTTGTCCTTCATTAAATGAATGTAGTACATCTGGCAATGAAATTCAACCTTTGTACGGGGAATATTCCTGAAGTCCTGTGTCCATGAGCAAGAGAAAGGGAGGGTCATGGGCAATTTCTTAGGTACAAGCCAGTTACATGTAAGTTCTGTGGTGTGCTATGGGGATATTCTAGTAAGGCTTTATTGCGTAGGCGGGTAACAGCCGTTTTGCAGGGGGTCACTTATCTGCAGGCAAACATAGACCTGTTTAAAGCTGAATACGCTAAGCACACTGTGCTATCAGACTTTGTGATTTTAGCAAGGTACCAGTCCAGGAAAGAGACTCCTTCATGTTTCTCAGTGCCCACTTAAACACTTCAGTGACCAAGAAGAACCTACCCTTCGCTGCCATCTCTCTTGCTCTGGCATTCCGGCACTTGCAGACCTGGAGTGTGGTGATTCGAGAAGCCGAGAGCAGGCTGGCACTGATGGAGAAACTGCAGCCACGCTTGGACCTTCTCTTGCTTGCTGCTGTGGTCTCACCCTGATACACCTGCTGAAATGCACCACTTCCTGAGGCCTCCAGCCTCTGCCTTTAGGGAGCCTTGGGGATGAAGGTTAGCATCTGCTCAGGCCTTAGCATGTGACTCTGCTTGGATAAAGGATGCTATTAATTCAAGCTGTCTTGCTACATAAAGGGAATTGATTGCTCTATCCATTGAGCCTGGAATTAAGGTGCTCAGTGTATTCTTCAGCTTTAAGTAGTCTGTGATTGCCAGCAGAAAAGTGACTTGCTTAAGAGTGACACCTGGGCAACCTTCTTTATGTTTGTCTGCAGATCCATATCTTCTTCTCCACAGAGCTGTAGGGGAAGGTATTATACCAGATTGTTTGGGCTGTGTTCTGGGTGGTACCCATTTTAGAATTTGCACTTTGACATGGCTCTTCTTAGAAGCGAAGATTGAAGTTTTGTGACTTTGGGGCACCTAAAAACTCTTAAAAGATAATTTTTGTTTATTTTTATGTTTTGCTACTCTCCAGGACCTTCCAGAATTGTTTCTGCCACACTGGAAGGAAACAAGCATGAGAGAATCCAGTGCTGCATTGTAAAATCTGGTTTATTTACAGAATGAGTTTGATTGCTATTAAGAAGTCTGAATTACTGTTGTAAACATCTACAGATAGTTTGAGTGCAGTCTTAGTGCATAAATTTTTGTGGCAAAACTTCAGTCCTTATCTCAAAATATAAAATAGTCTGGAAACTAGACATAAACTCAGCATAGATAATTACTGGTACATATTCCATAAAAGTTCCAATAATTTTACTTGGGGTAAAAAGACAAAACTGTTTTGTTCTACTATTGGTACCCCCTTTGAGTGATTAATTTGTGATACCTGATGTTGCAATACTGTTGGTTTATCAAATTACTAGCAATTTGTTTTTTTTTCTTATATAGTTAGTTATTCTTCAAAAAGATCAGGGAAAAAAAAAATAACAATTCTTGTGGTTTCCTCTATGCATGTAAAATACCACAGAAGAAGCAATAAGTTTATATAGGTATATATGAAAAAAGAACATGTCTAAGGGAAGCGATCATACACAGGTTACCTTACGTGTACAAGCGTACAGAAGTGTCCATGGTTTTGTAAAGGAGGATGTAAGCTGAAATGCTACTTCAAATTCCTTTTGTATTTTGGTCACATTTGATGAACTCATTCATTAATAGGTTAACCTCTCTTCTCTATATTGATCTTGTGGACAATAGGAAACAGTCTCCACATTTCCAGAATTCCAATGGCATGTACTTGTCCAGCTTTATTTTCTGTGTTCATTCCTGAGTTTCTAACAGATTGTTAAGTGCTCCAACACTTGCTGTGAACTGGTATCCCTAGAGAATGAATTCCTGTGGGTATGGAACCCGCGATGAGCAGGTGTGGGTTTGCGGTAGCTGTGCCTGGAAGTGGCAGTCCCACCCCAGCCTCTTGACCCTGTTCCCATACTCCTACCTATTCTTTCCCACCCTCTCTGCCCATACAGTTAATACCCTGCCAGTTCAACCTTCTAAAGTGGTGTAGATATTTAAAACTTGAGGAAGTTGATGAATTGGTGATGTTGGTTCACAAGGGGGTTTTGAACCTCCTGATGTCTGCTGGAAGTGCAGTGTAGTAGGATGCAAGCGATCCAGATTTCTCAAGGGTGTTGGGAATAACTCCTTGATACAGGATGGACAAACCAGGAGTGAAGTGCAGGTGGATTTGCTACCGGCTAATAAGGAATAATTGGTTGGAGCTTAGGATCCTGAGAAGAGTGAGGAAAGTGGGTTGCAGAGTACAGACCCTGCATGTTAGGAGAGCAGATATTAGTTTTTCAGATTTCAGAAACGTTACGTGGGATCCCATGGGAGCCAGGTCTGAAAGGCAGAGGAACTCAGGACAGCTGGCAGGCCTTTGAGGTCAGCATCTTCCAAGTGCGAGAGTGGCACAGCCTGATACCCTGGATATCTTCAAGGCCAGGCTGGATGTGGCTTTGAGCAACCTGGTCTAGTGGAAGGGGTCCCTGCCCATGGCAGGGGGCTTGGAACTAGATGGTCTTTAAGGTCCCTTCCAACCCAAACCATTCTGTGATTCTATGATTCTATGATACTGGGGGAAACAAGGAGACATAGGAGGAGACAGGCTTGGCTTATCAGGGACCTCATGGTTGAGCCCCAGTGCCAAAAAGGAAGTATATATCGGAGGCAGGAGCAGTGCTTGGCTACAAGGGAGGAATTTATAAACATTGCCTGGGCATGCAGGGATGGTGCTTGGAAATCCAGAGATAAGTGGAGATGGGAATTGCAAGGGATATCAAGGGTAACAAAAAGTTTCCCGTGCTTCAGTAGTGGTACAAGGCTGAACAAGGGAACTGTGGACCTGTTGCTGAATGGGGCAGGGGTGTTGGTGACAGTGGACTGTGGTACTGAGTGCCACCGTTGCCTCCGTCTTCACCAGACAGGTCTCTCTGGCCTCTGTCTGCCAGGTGCTGGAATGCCTCTTGATATGGCACTTCAGATAAGGGAGAAAGGTAGAACTTGTCCAAATCTGAGTTTGGGAGCACAGACTTCTTCGGAGGTAGTACTGAGAAGCCTGGCAATTCCATATATTTATGTCCTTTTACACGTTTCAAATTATAGTCACGTTCAGAATGGAGGGATAGCAAAGGTTTTCTGTTCACAGCATACAGCAGAGCTTGCTAGAACAAGTGGCTGAATGAAAACACATCTGAGAAACATTGGCTCCCTACTTTGCCCTCAGCCAAGCAGCAGTGCTTTAAGTGAGTTGTCGGATGCTGCTCACCTCCTCCTCTGCCTGAAATACAGAGATGACCGATACAGAGACCACCAACAGCATTGATGTTTGTGCATCAATATCAAGGTCACTGATGCAACTGGATTACAGAGCTGCCGGAGAGATTCAGCTCTGTCACATCCCAGAAGGAAGATTTGGGGCGCTTCTCAAGCCACTGCTTTGAAGAGAAATCTGTGTGTTGTTTTGTAAATACTGTGGGATCACTGTAGTGACACATATCACGTGTCTCCAGGGGAATGTGTTGCTGATAAGGAGCTTAATTAGGTGGTTGGAGCCTTGGCAGAGAAGTTTCACACGCACACAAAGATGAGACCCTTTTGAGAGACATGCTGTGCAATCCTTATCTGAATACTTTCTGTGCTTTCAGAAGTTTGCTGTCATCAGACGTAGCACTAATGCATACAGGTAGAAAGGCTGCTGTGGTTTTCAGTAATCAGAGAGGGGTTCAGAAATAATGATTTATGTCCAGTCAAAATGTGAAGATGTTAGACGGATTGGTGTTAGACAAGGACTGATCAAAAGAATGTAGCAGATCTTGGTAATTATCATCCTTGATTCATTTATTACTGGAGATGCAGATGGTTTTAGTTTTATTTTCAAAGGCTTGACTTTGAAAGACTCATTTATATTCTTTGAATTCTTAAGTAACCGGTAGTACCTGGCTCAGCACAGAAGTCTGCCAGAGGTACTGTTTTGCAGGAATTCTTCTATAATTATGTGGTCATTATACTAACATTTTTTCCTAATGTCTAGCTATCTAGCTCTCCGCTTTCTCTGTAACTTTGAAGAGCCTCAATTTGTATCTGGAGTGAATTAAACTCTGAAGGATGTCCATATTTATCAATTTGTTTGTTTTGATACTGTTCCCTTGAACAAATTTTGTTGAACAGGATATGCACAATTCCTTCTTACTGCATTTCTGATTGTTATTTATGAACATCGTTAAATGTCTGGATCCATCTGCCTTTGCAGTCAGAAGGATACCTGTGTAGAGTTCTAGCCGAAGTTCTTCCTTGAGAAGTTTGTAGAGTAGGTTTCTGCATATACTCGCAGCAATATATTGTTGTACATTTTCAGAATCAGGTTTGTTCTGTGTGTATGACAGAAATAGCACGTGTTGAAAGTACCTGAAACCAGGTTTTGCAATTTGTTCCCTTCTAACTGGAATTCTTTTTAGTCTGCTTTCGAATGGAATCAAAGCTTAGTCAGTCTGCCTGCCTTTTTTGAACATGTTGACCAAGCTCAGAATAAATCAGAGAAGGGTAGAGTTCTTAAAGATACCTGCATTTCTACAAGATTTATAGAACGAGGCTGTTAGGTAGTGAAGATGGAAATCCATCCGATGAAAAATGGTAGGTAAGCTTCCTGTATTCTTAGACAGAAGGAAATCCTTGCTGCCACAGCCTTTGTAAATACCCCAGCTGTGAGAGAAGTGTCAGTCACACCTTTGAGAGGATGGCACGCAAAACTCATCGTCTTGCTCATTCTGAAATACATTCACGCGGTGCAAATTGACATTGATGAGTTCAGATGCAGGGAAACTGCTGCAGGTACCTTGCTTGTAATGGTCTTCATTACAGTAATATTCACGCTGGAAGCTTTACAGACTTAAATTCTTTCAGCATTATTACGTGAATGTGAAAGATGGAAGTATTATTCCTTTATTGCTATTACTGAGCAAATTGAAACAGAGAAATTGACTGAGAAACAGAAGATTACACATGAAACCTGTGTTAAAGCTGGAAATGAAACCCTGTCTTTTATCCCTTTACTGGAAGAACCTTTCTTCCTTCACATTCTTGATAGCCAAATGACACACTGCGAATCATGACTCAACTAGTTATTATTTAATTGGCAGTAAGTAGTAGTTTTAAAATGGAAATGTCCTCGGATTATTTTAAATTCCACGGGGTACGTATTTGTTGCTACTGATGCCTTAGATGAGGAGAAAATTACTTAGCTGTAATTCTTTTTCTTTGAAGGCAGATGTTTGAAACAAATAACCTCACCATGTCCTTTATCTGTGTGCTATCTAAGCCAAAGCTAGGTGGTTATTTTGATTTTTGTTCTGTTATTCATGGGCAGGAAAATGTGGCAGAGCAACGTATGTATTCCCTACTGGAGTGAGTGCAAGGTCGAGAGTACCTCTGTGGGAACCAAAAGTTGGGAAGTACTGCTATTGAAATACAACAGCCATTGGGGTTTGTAGTAAATTAACCAGGTGAATCTTTCACATTTATGTCATAAAATGGAAATATTTTCAAATGGAAAGTGAAATTAAAAATGTTGATTGTTTTTTATTCAGTTGTCTGCCATGTATTCGAGCAGCAAGGGACGGGGCAGGTCAAAGTGGGTGTTACAGGGAGCTGTGAACTTCTGTGGCAAGTGAAATTACTGGAATCATTGAAATTGGTATTTTAATGAACTTTTAAAACTAAATTGTTAATACAGATGGCTTGGAATTTTATAAAGAGGAAAAAAAGAGACTATTTGTTAATGACTATGTGTGTATGTTGCTCTGCCTACTTTTTTATGTAAAAACTCTTTTCTATTGCCAGTAATTTTTTCTGAGCTCAGCAGTTTGGGCTAAAGCACTTGTAAACTTAACGTCCCTGAAGGTGAATTTTGGAATTTTCTACAGAAATGGTTCTACCCTCTCTAAGAATGAGGAAATGCAAAACCAGTGCTGTGTGTTAAAAATTGTCTTGAAGAGGATCTTGGGGGTGGGTGGGAGACAGACACCTTACAGCCAACTGCCTCCTTGCAGTGAGTCCCCAGAGAAAGTGAGGGTGGAGTGGAGGGTGAATTTGGATTTAAACCCCAGGAAGGGAGCCAGTGGGGATGAAAGGAGAAGAGGCAGGGCAGTCATCATCGTGGCGGAGGAATCAGAAATAGTGGAATTGATACTTCCCAGACAGTGGGAGTGGAAATGAGGTGTGCCTGGTCTGAGATGGGGCCAAAGGGAGCCTGGAAATGGGTGGGTGAAGAGGTAGGAACGGGAGGAGGGAAGGGACTGGGGTGAGAGAACTGGGAGGATGAGATGAGCTGTATTTGGCTGGAGAAGGGGAACAGTGCATGGGATTCTGGTGCTGGAATGGGGAGCCTGAGGTGGGGAAGATACAGCTGTGTGGAGATGTGGGGTTTTGTAGGTGGAGAATGAAGAGAGCAGCTGGGGAGATGGGGAAATGAGAGGCGGAGAAATCCCTTCCCAGGCGCTGAATGCAGTGCAGGATTCCCGATTTCCATCATACAGCTTTGCTTTCTGGCAAATCTCTCCAGCAAAGGGTATGCCTTGCTTTGCCTTAGTGCTTGGGTTAGGTGGCAGAAAGTGTTAAATGTTACCAGGTGAGGAGAGCAGTAAGAGCCCCCTTTGTGTGTGCTGTTCAGGCAGCTGGATCAGTTTGTTCATTTGGCATCGGATTAATCATACATCCACTATATTACCTTGTCTATCATACAGTCATGGAGTGGTTTGGCATGAAAGTGACCTTAAAGACCATCTATTTCCAACCCCCCTGCCATGGGCCCGGACACCTTCCACTAGACCAGGTTGCTCAAAGCCTCATCCAGCCTGGCACTTCCAGGGATGGGGCATCCACAGCTTCTCTGGGCAACCTGTGCCAGTGCTTCATCTTCACTTTGGAAAGCCAATGACGCAATGCAGGACACAGTGGTAGTAGTCGATAACTTCCTGAGGCATTTCTTCTCCAATACAGCAGGTAGTGTATAAGCTAATAAAAGCTAGTCTGCCCTAGGATCTCCCAGGGGAGAATGCCAGACAGATCTGGGGGCTTTTGACAGCGTTCTCAGGAGAATGAAGAAAGAGGCCGTGTGTTTGGGTATTGCGGAGCAGTTGGGCATCACTCGGCATACTTTCAAGCGTGATAGTTTTATGAGCAATGTGTTAAACACTGGCATGAGGTGCTGTAAATAAAATATCCTTGCTGATGGTTTGTTGTCACAGGAGACTGAGCTATGCAGTTGGGTACTTGAGGGAAGGACTCTAGGCTTTATTTTATTTTATAGCCTGGACGGGGATCTGGAAGAAGGTAAATAGCGTGTTAATGACATTTGTGATACTCCTTACATTATCAGTTACATTACATTACAGTGTATAAGTATCAGCAAAGAAAAAGGAGAAAAGAATAATCAAATGAAATGAGGGGTTATTTAGAGTAAAAAATGTGAAAATATACTCACCTTGGGAATCTGTGAATGTCTTTGGAGACAGAATTTACTTTTGAAACATAAAACCCAGGACTGGCTGCATTTCTGAACGGCAGTGTCAGGGCCAGCTCTTCGCTGGAAGGAGAGGCGTAGGGTTGACTCTCCGGCTGCAGGGAGAGGAGCACCATGCACATGGATGGCTGCCCCTGGCCCCTTCCCAGCTCTGTTTTGCCCAAAGTGGTCTGTCCATTACAGCAGGACTGCAGAGAATGGCAGTTACAAGTCAGGGGTTTTTCAATTTTTTGAGGACAAACAGTAGTCCTTCGGGCAGTAAAATGGAAGCATCACACTACTGGCAAGTTAGATATTTGTTTAAATTTATTATGTGCTTGTGGTACCAGTAGATACTTAGAATGACTTTCTGCCTAATATTAATAGCATTCTTTCTCAATCACCGTAAAGGCTATTACTAATTCATGGGGTCATTTTTTTGTTAACAGAAAGGAATCTCTTCCTGCAACCTACCGAGGTAAATACTTTCTACGAAGTTGCTGCCACTGATTTTAATCAGGCATGTTTCTCAGTTAATTACAAAGGGGTGTATAAGACTAGCCTGCTGTTATTGCACAGCAGGCACATATTCTAAACATTTAACATACCAAATTTCAACCTTACTGGTAAATTCTCCTAAAGCCTTCCTGTCTGAGATGTCATGCATTTTAAAGATTACATTTGTATTATGACATTATCCGCAGGACATGCCTTTTTGCTATAAAAGTTTCATTTTTATAATATTAAATCCAGAAATGACATTTTAAGTTGATATATTTTAGATTTACTATGTTGGACGTGTTTACCTTCTTTAGAGAAGCAGGGTTTGAAACATTTGGCTGGAAGGTTTGAATCTATACATTATTGTTACATATATGTGTGTGTAAATATATATAACGAATTGTATCTTCCTAATCAATACAGAAAATTATCTTCAGTCATTAAACTTCCCATGGCACAATGACAGGCAGTGTGATCAATACCAATCTTTTTCAATCTCTTTTTTTCTGTTTTGAATCATACACATCATATGCATTGTGGATTCAAATTATAGCTATGGTTTTCCATAAACTGCACAAGAATCAGCACAATGTCATTAAGTTCTGATAAATATCTGCCTTGATCATTTAAGTAAGATACAATAAGCAGCATTTTCAGAAAGCTGAGCCTTGTCCTAAGGCTTTTTCACTGAAGACAAGGGAGTATTTAAGTGTTTACATCAGTGGAATTGGAATCATAGAATCATAGAACGGTTTGGGTTGGAAGGGACCTTAAAGATCATCTAGTTCCAACCCCCCTGCCATGGGCAGGGACACCTTCCACTAGATCAGGTTGCTCAAAGCCTCATCCAGCCTGGCCTTGAACACTTCCCGGGATGGGGCATCCACAGCTTCTCTGGGCAACCTGTGCCAGTGCCTCACCACCCTCGCCGTGAAGAACTTCTTCCTGATATCCAATCTAAACCTCCCCACTTTCAATTTAAACCCATTACCCCTTGTCCTGTCACTACAGGCCCTTGTAAAAAGTCCCCCCAGCTTCCTTGTAACCCCTTCAGATACTGGAAAGCTGCAGTGAGGTCTCCTTGGAGCCTTCTCTTCTCCAGGCTGAACAAGCCCAATTCTTGCAGCCTTTCATCATAGGAGAGGTGCTCCAGCCCATGAAATCAGAGTTAGACTGATTTCATGTGTGTTTTTTAAAAGCCCACAATTTACATTTTAAAATTACTATATTATGATATTATAGTTTTTTTCAGGAAAAGAAAATTACCTTTGATTACTTTTTACAGAATAATAAAATCAGAATGCAAAGTTGCTTTTTTTAAAAAAATACATTTTTTATCAATTTTTATGCCTGATGTTTGCAATTTCTTCTATTGTAACTCACTTCTATGACATCTGAAATACTAAATAAAAGATTACACTGTAGGTTTTAGCATTTCAGGATGCTTATCCAGCTTTAAGGATATATTTTACCTTAATTCATTAACTATGTTGCATTTAGGGTGGAGTTGGACAGCTTCCATGAAATAGCTCATTTGGTTGGTTCTGTCAGTCAAGGCAAAGTAACTCAGAGTAGCTTCTGTCTACTGAGTATCTAAAGTGGCCATTTGAATTTGAATTCCTCAAAGGACTGGAAAATGGGCGTACAGATTTTAGTACGTAAATAAAAAATAGTGAGCTAGTGTGTGTACCTCACAGACACACCTGAGATCTGCTAAACACGAGAACCAGGTAATGGTGCTTCTTTGAATGGTGACTTTTCTCATCTGTCCTTCCGCTTCCTCAGAAGTGTTTCATTCTCTGCCATGTGTCAAATCTGATCATTTGGCTCATCGGCCCAGGAGGTGAAGTCTCCTGAAGTGGCCCGTGCATGAGGTGCCGAGTCCAGGGTTCTGCTGGGCCTCCACCTCAACAGAAAATAGAGGCCTGTTAGCCTGGGTCTAGCTGCAGGAGAGGGCATCCATCCCTGGGTGTTTGGTTAAGTGCCTTGTATATGTGAGGGTTGCATTTAACATACCCAGGGTCTTTAAAATACTCTGGTTAACCTTAATCTTTTCACATTTTCATTTTTCTTGGTTAAAGATGCTACGAATATTTTAAGCAACAAATTTACTGTTGGTTAGAATAAGAGAACAAATTAGTGTAAGTGGACATTTATTTTATTGATCATTAGCCTGACTACTTTTTCTCTCATGTAAAAGACTGATTTACTTGGGATTAGTGGCTTGGTCCTGGTTGGTCTGGACTGGGTACATAAAAAGCATAGCATCCATTTTATAGCATTTAAAAGTTCCTGTATGCTTTTTGTGTAGCTATTACTTAGTGACATTTATTATCGGAAAAATACACTGTGCCAAACCAGAGATGCCTTTACTAGGAAGAGAGGGACATCTGGAACAATTCTTGCTTTGGAGGCTGATTCTTGCCCTACCTGTTGCTCTGCTTTGTGGGGTAATAAACTGGGATTCAAAAAGAAGCTAAGGATGAAGACAGGTATGACAGAAATTATTTAGCATGTCTCAGACCCAGGCAGAAAACAGGCAGAAATATCTGAAGGATCTGATTTGGAGGCCTTTGTGAAGTGTACCTGATGCACAGTGACAAGAAGAAAGGTGGTTGACCAGCGTAGATATTCGCTTGCCCAAATACCTTTATTGTTTGTTACTTTTTATTATCATTTAATCTGCCACATAATTTTTAGTGATTGTCACTTACTGATTGGCAACTACTGAGCTAGAGCCATGCTTGCTGTTAGATTTCATCTTTAATTCAAAGCACATCAAATTCTTTCTTCAAATTTGTCAAACCTTAAAGAAGCGGGACATGGGTAATCCTTCCTGTTCTGGCCGGTAGCCAGAAAATGAGAGTGCTTTCCAAGAAGGTGGGAGATGAGAGTTCAAAACTCTGAGGTTTATTTAAGTGTTTAACTCAGAGCTACCACGTTCTGGGTGAGTACAGTAGCCAATGAGCTGATAAATAAAAAGCAGTAACAGCCAAACTGCAGAGGAGAGGAGCTGGTTCCGTGCTCTGCACATCGGAAGTGGCCCAACGATGTGGTGTCCATGTGGGGATGTGTCTCAGGAAGTGTCGGGCCTAGGTTGGCTGTTGGGGATCCCATTCTGAGCTGCTACTGGGCTCACTGGGAACCCAGTCATTTGAGTCAGTTTTCTGGTTTCTGTTGCATGAGCCAGGTTTAAGAACCCAACTTCCCAACTGGCTTGAGCCCTGAGTGAAAGTGTCTTGGAAACGCCAGGTCCCCACAATGGTGGCGGTCGGCTGAGAATGTACTGAAAATTCCAGTGCTTCTTTCCATGTATATATGGAAAGAAACGTCAATGCTGGTGTTTAAATTCTTAATTTAGTAACAGCCTCATGTACCGTTTCAGGTACTTGAGGTCCGTGCTTCATATATTTTTGTACATGCTTTCTTACTGACAATGCCGTTCATTATCATGGGGTTGCCATGGAGTACGGATCACACGGACCTGGGAATAATAACCCATTATGTTAATATAGCTTGTCATTGTGTTTGATGTGAAGTGATGTCCCATAACAACAGCTGATGTTTGTAACTAATGCTGTTTATGCTAAGATCACAGTTGATGGAACAATGTTGCCAAAAATTGCCTCCCTTCTTTTCTTAGAATTATCTTTTTGATTCCACACCTACTTACAAAACCATTTATGTGGTTTTTAGGTCAGTATTCTGGTTTTAATTTCTTCCTACAGTGAGAGTCAGGTTTTTTTTAACAGAACAATTCTGGCCTATCAATTCTGCCCATGGCAGGGGGGTTGGAACTAGATGATCTTTAAGGTCCCTTCCAACCCAAACCATTCTGTGATTCTATGATTCTCTCTGCTTAATGCTAGCTAGACACATGCACTTGTCTTCTGAGCTCTCCTGCCCCCCTAGAGCCTCAACTTTGTGTTATAAAGTTCCCTTTAGGACAGAGGCAGGACAATTTACTGCATTTGGTGAGCTTCTTAGGTGTCACAAGAGAGGAATGAAGAAAATTATGTTCAGTAGACGGAATACATAATTCTCCAATACAGACAGCATTACCACAACCTTCCTTAGATACGCTGGTATGAAACTGAATTTTGTTTCAGACTGTGCTACTATCCAAGGGCCTTGAATCTTCATATTACTTCAGCTTTGTTGTGTAGCAGATGACCTGGCATTTGTCGTTGATCTGTAACATGCACTTAGATGTGGATTTAGCCTTTTCCAGATTCTCGAGACAGTCCACCTTCACATGATAGTGAACATAGTTTCAGTAGGAGCATTTCAGCCATGGTTCTTCTGTGCTCCTCAGACATCCACTCGGACAGTGGAATATGGCTTTTCTGGAGCCATATTCCTGGAGCCACTGTGCCTTCAGAGAGCTTCGCTTTTCTGTACCTCTTCAGGCAACCCACTGTTTTGTACCATTATCACTTTTAGTTATAGGGGATATTTATAAATTATTCTGGCAATGTACCTTTTCTTTAAAATATTCCCTGAAAATTGAATCATCCAAATACGTTGCCTCCACTTTCACGTTCCCTTGAGGTGTATTCTGCAAAACAGCCCTTAAAATCAGCTTCTGTTTTGGCAAAGCGTGTTTGGCAAGCAGACCATCACGGCAGGAAGTTATTACGTATATCACAAAGATACACTGATCACACAAGTTACAGAAGTACTGATAGGCATTCAGACTTCTGTTTCTTCATTACCAAGATTAGAGATAAAAGAATCCTTCTTAGAGCATCTGTATTGTACTTACCAATGAAAGATTGTTCTCAGCAATATGTTTTCTGCTAATGTATTCAACGAGTCATAAATTATACAACCAGAAAACCCATTGTGTCATCCAGTCTGTTCTTGTCATAAAGCAGGCTTTATGGCTTCTCTGAATTAATTTCTGTTTGAGCTCAAGCACATCTTAAAAAATAATCTTAATTTAAAATTTCCACTAATGGTAGAATCAGCACCAGCCTTAATAGCGTTCTGGTGGGTAATTTCCTTCCCTTTGTGTTTAGCTTCTTTAATGCATTTGTCGAGTTTAAAATTGTGGACATTGGATGTTGCTGAACGAAGCTGCCTGTTAGCAAATTTCTGTTTCTCATACTCATGCTTAACAGGCGTGGAAGTCATCTCACCGAACTTACAGGCATTCTTGGTGTTTACATTACAGCTGACCTTGTCAGGCCTGGCTTTCCTGATGAAACATGTACTTTCGGGGTGCAGTTTGGATGAGGTGCTTTAGATACGTTTATTAGGAGGTAATTAATCATGCCTTGGAAGTGCTTTGAGTGCTTGTGTTGTCTAACCAGGCATTTTGGGTCGAGTGGCTCCCTGTAAATATGTTTTGCAAATAGCTGTAGGTGCAATAGGTGCAAATTCCTGCCGTTAGAGGATATGGTGAAATGACTGTAAATTTCTCACGGTCAGACTAAATTAAGCTTTAAGGCAAGTTTTCCAGTCATTAGTTATAGTTGCCTTTCCTGAATGTCCTCTAGTTCATCAGCATCTCTCTCAAGTTGCAGCCACCAGAACAGGGCTGAACATCCAGCAGTGTTTGCACAGACACTGGCAGTGAAACAGTAGAGCTTTCCTGATTTTGCTTTTGTTTATCCTGCTTGAAAAGGCTCTCCATAGCTCTTCAGGTCACAAGAATAGCAGCCTGTTTTCAACACATTAGTCATCCTGGTCTCAGGCCTTTTTTCATAATCAGTGCTTCCCAGGAATAGAAAGCCTTATTCTGTCCGTGTGGCATGCGTTCTTTGTCTCTGGGTATGCAATTCTCTGTAGGTTAGAGAGACATATTCTTTGTCTGCATTTTGTTTTCCAAATTACATTCAAAATAGAAGGACCTGTTCACTATTTTTTCTGTCTACCACTCTTCATTTGTGTTTTGCCTGTAAACTTCATAGAAATGTTACTGGTTTTCTTTTACATCATTAAACATAAGGGTAAATAGTACAGGACTAAGAACTGGTCTCCGTACTCCACTAGAAGCACAGTCGTTCGGGTGTGATTCTCCCTTAACCCATGTTGAGAAGTATCTGTTACCTAGCTTTTCATCTGGTTTTGTTGTGAACGTTGATTTTTTGGTTCTCATTTTGGTAAGGTAAGATACCAATCTAGTTGCCAAACAGAAAAATAAGACTGCACTTCTATCCTTGTTAAGCAAATTTATAATCTCTTAAAAAGATACAGTTAGTTTAATAAAGTCTGCTGTCCATAAACGTATGCTTATGGCATTGTATATTATACTTCAGTTCTTTATTATTATTATATACTATGGTTCCAGCCATTTGTGGATGAATATCAGGCTGTGTTGCAGTTGCCTGGATTGTCCTTGCTGACACTTTGAGAAGACCTGATACGGCATTAGTTTTGTCCAGCCCTTAGGAATACTGAATTTCCCTTTTGAGTATCACAGAAAAGGGATCATTTTATTATTTTCAGATGTAATTAGGCTCTTCAGGTTTTTTGAGGAATTACTCTGTTTCGACAGTGTTTAGGCTGTTTATTTGGAACATCCAACATTAACCTTAGGATTCTTTCTTTATTTTCATAGCTAACTGATGCAAAGTTCATCTCTGTAGCTGCCTGTTCCTCTCCAAATTTAACAACTTATTTCTGGCCATCATTTATTCCAAAACATTTAGATATTTCAGTATATGGAAGTTTTCTGACGTGGCCCACTGACCAGCATGAGGGCAATGTCCTGTGCATGTTCTGTTTAGTGTTTCCAACTGTCTGGTCATGCGGAAGGTCCCTCAGACAACAGCTGAATTCCATCTGCTTCATTCATCTGTTCAAGTCAAAGTTTTTCGGTAGGCAGCTGTACTCAAGCCAAACTTTCCAAAAACTCCCCTGAGCTCACGTGCATGGTAGAAGTCATTACGTTGGCCCTGTAGGGTTTATATTTCAGAGTCACCACAAGGAATATTTATGTCCTAGAGTCTGAGACTAGCAAAGCAGCAAACACTTGCATATGCGTTTAGGTTTGCGGCTAAGGAACAAGTAAACTCCACTTTCAAAGGAAGAGCTGTTAATGTAATGTTAATAAAAGGTTATTAGATTCTGCGGCATCATAATGGTGTGTGGCTAATAAAAGGTGACACATCGGGTGTTGGGTTGTCTGTAAGCAAGAGGCCAAATACCATCTAATGTGATATAGAAGGTAGACCATGTTGAGTGTGCTGCGGCAGCCAGTATTAAATAATGACAGTAATGATTCAATCAGACATAGAGGATTGATAATGATAATTATTAATCAGGATTTTGGCTGCAAAATTTTTTTTCTCTCCTTTTCTTTGTGTTGATGTTACTTTGTATGCTCCACTGTGGAGGGAAACATGAATGGATGTCTGCCTTAATCTCATGTTAGTCTTTATTCACAGAAATTTCTCCTGTGGTTTCATCACAAAAAGCTTCACAAAATTTTGTAAAAGTCTCCTTGATCTGTGAAGGTTTAGCTTGCCAGTTCACTGTGCCAGCTTGCGGCTTGGTTTACTCCTGGTATTGTGCCATTTTCCACCCACACAAGCACGGGTATGAGTTCTAGCCAGCAGCAGCTGAAATGCACCGCAGTGCAGTTCAGTCTGTACGAGATGCTCTTGAAGAGTTTACAGCCTTCAGAGGGAGACTCATCTCTTAGAACCTTGGATGCATATCATTGTTGTCTGTTCTCCTTCTGTAATCACTGACAAGTGAGAGGCACCTCTAGAAAGTAATTTATTCTGTCTTAAGCCAGAAGGATATGATGAATCGCCTAGAAATGTCAGTCTCTTCATTTCCTCTGCTTAGAGCCTAGATGGTTAGATTAAATTTGGTATTTGGCTTGTAGATGGCCAAATTTGAACCTTTCCCTAAAAGGCAGCCATAGAGTAGATGAAGGTGCATCAGAGGATGGATCAAGGAAGCAACTATAGTTTTAAAGATTTTTCTTTAGTGTAGTACGACGCTTTGAAACATAACTAAATATGACACCGTATGTATTATGGCATGAAATAAGCAAAGCTCTTTAGGAAATCAACTCCTAGCCATTCAACGGTGTTACATCTGTAGGACTGTTCAGACCATGCAGTTTCTGAGGGAAATGAGCTACAGCCTGTTGGGTTTTGTGCATCAGTAATAAAATACTGCTTATGTTTGCACAAGCGCATTACAGCGCGCTTGGGGTTTCGTTCCCATGTGTACGTTGCACAGACACCACGTCATCCATAACCAATACGCTGTTTTCATTCCAGTGAAAGTTGTGAGTTTTTAACAGCATGACCCAATATTTGTCAGTGTTTTGGAAGAGCAAGTGTGGACAGACAGGCAACAAAAATTCAGGGAAGGTTCCAATTCTGACATCTGAGGTAGCTATTGGAATAGAACTCAGATGCAAGCATCTAATGTCCTCCTGTGGTAAAAAATGAGCAGTATAATTATCTTTTTTTAAATTCCATCTTATCCAGACTCTGACAGTTTGACTGTAAAACATTTAAGGAGAAAAGTAAAAGTATGCTCTCTCCAAGAGAGAATGTGTGGGAAGGAAGATGCAGGTCACATCCTCCCTGTTTGCTGGTCCCTCTTTTGGAAGTAACTATTCCTCCTCTCTTGGGCTCTGTTAGCCTTGTGCTTCCTCGGCACTTTTCCAAGTTCCCTAAAAATAATTCTTCCGCTAACACCCATCAACCACTAAATGACGGGAATATCTTCATCTCCCTGTCTCTGAAAAGGAAAGCAAACCCAACAAAACATCTGTGTAAAAATCTTACAGGAAGCTATTTTCTGATACCACAAAACCATAGTGAAGGCTAGCTTTTTCCCCTAGTACATAGAAAAGTATAAAAGAAAAGTATAAACATATTTATTAAAATAAAATGCTTTTTAAACCCTATCTGAGACCAAACAAATTCTGACATAGTTTCAGAGATAAACTTTTTCTTTGGTTGGGTTTGTTTGGTTTTTTTTTAATAATTTAATCTTCTTATCTGAAAATGATCTGAATATAGCTCTTCACCCTTGGAGTTTTTACCTTTGGAATAACTGGCAAAGGTAAAATACTTTTGAAGTTATCTAGAAAAGGTACCAAGATTCTGAAACTATATTGTTCACCTCAAGTCAGCGTCAAAGAAGCAGGATGTGATTACCATATAAACCACAGAAACAGAAGTATTTATGCCAATTGAAAATTGTTTGGGAATGTCAAGATTCATTTAGCTTTTACAGTCTTTAATCTTGTAATACAGCAAGCAAAGTCTAAAATCGGTGTAGCTAAAAACCTTCACGTTACATACCTGGATTCCTACATATCTTCAGCACAGTGGTGTATGTAAACAAGAAAATCATGGTCTAGAGGAAAAGGAGCAGAAAAATAAATGGTGAGCAAAGAGAATGGGCAGGAAGGAGAATTTCTTTCCTGCCTCACTGAGATGTCTTGCAGGGATCCGAGATAAGAACCTAGGGAACTGTTGTTAAGCTGCCTAGCTCCTGATCTGCAGCTTAGGTGTAAGAGAGAGGGAAAGTCTGTACCTTACAGGATCATAGTTGCTAGGAGCTTTGCCAAGTCCATGTAAAGGATTTTAGAAAGTGGATGGACGTATATGACAGGATTTCCTGTTTGTTTGTTTGCTTTGGCAGTCATCATTCTTGAATCCCCTGCATATGGAGACATGGATGTGTTCAATCCACTGCTTTCCTTCTATGGGGTTTCATATCAATTACCCTTCTCTTGCACAAAATAGCAGTGCACATCTGAGGATTACAGAGCTTAACCCCTGCTTGCCAGCAGCTGGGATGTGAGGGTCAGAAGGTTGCTAGTGCTTACTAAAGCCAAACCAACAGCTTTAACCTTTCCAGTGTACCAGACTGAATAAGGTACACTTCAAGGCTAACAGCCATCTCAAATAAGACCTGTCAGTGTGTGTAAGGACTGTTCTAATGTTTCGCTGAGCCTGGGCAAAGATAAACTGGTTTCATCTCCTAATGGGTTTCATCTCAGGATATGGCTGCTTCATAAGCATCTCTGAGTGGAATGAGCATTTGAGCTCTTCGTAGACCTGCTGAGAAGAGCATCCCTCACAAATGGTATTTCAGAATCCATCAGGTCTACTGAGTGGCCATACACTTATTTCCATGGATGCTGCATTTTGTTTCTGTCCTGCAGTGGACTGGACCTGATTGTTAAGAAATGACCACATCTAGGACTTGCTTTGAGGCTCTGTTCTGCAAATCATTGTCCGCCCCTGATTCAAGGAAGCGCAGAATGCGTTTACTGCAAGGACCTAGCCTTCTGTCCTGAAATGCCCAGTCTCACTGAGGATATCATATGCTCTGTTTTAGGCCTATGGTTCTAACAACCCAGAAGATACTGAAAATAAATTGCAGAATGGCATGTGTATGCACACGCACGCACACACATGAAGTTCAAGCTTCCTTTTTCTTGGCTAGAGTAGTTGGGTTGGCCAAAGCCTCCACTTCATCGGCAACTCTGCCACTTCTTAGTGGATGCACTAATCGGTCTCCTGTTCTCTGGCTTTGCTGTTCCTTGTGTTCACAAAGAATTTACGCTGTCTTGTTATAGCGAAAGGAATAGAAAGCTTGGAGAAGGATTTCCCAACCGAGTCTGTGGGCATTGGAACTTTATTCTGCAGTTAAACAAGAATTCTGAATAGAGTGGAATAACTATATCTAAACCTGAGAACAGCATTTTTTCACTAAGTCTTTGGATAGAAATAATTTGAAACGTGGGCCTCGTTTCAGTTAAATCTGTGATGAAATCCTGGAATGCCTTTATCACTGAAGAAAGACATCTCTGTCCTTTCTCTTTCCCCATGCCATTTTACATAAATGACTTTGTTGACGCCTGTCTGAAGAAATGGAGGAATCTGAAATTTGTAAGTGAGCCTTTTTTTCCTTACAGTTTCAGCATAATCAACTAGTTTGAGAATTTCCATTTGGAAGAGCTTATGTCATCCCTCACCACCTTTCTGGAAATCCTCCCAAATCTGTTATTCCCTTCAGACTTGTTTTCAGAATGAGCTGTTTTGCTCCAGAATGTTAAATTTCTTTCATACTTTTCTCCATTGCCCTCATGACCTCTTCCATTTTATCTTCTAGACTAGATAGTATTTCCCCTGGCATAGGGATTTACATGCTGTTCCCAGACTTGTTTTGCATGGAATTGTTGGGTTTTGTCTTTGTTATAGTGCTGATCATCTATCTGATTGGTCAACCAAAGTAACTCTTCCTGAAGAATCCTGTATTTGCATTAAACAGGCATCTGAAACACAGGATGAATTGTGATAATTTTATGTCGTGTTCTTGTGTCAAGACAGCTGCACAGAAGAACCTGGTGTCTTCTGCTGGTAGTTGCTTGAACAACAGTTTTAGGCAGAATGTTCAGCCTGGAGATTTAAAATACAAGTTCACTGAGATTTCTATTCTGTGTTTTGGAGACCACTTTGTTCCAGTAAGAGGAAAAATATGTTTGAGCTTTTTGAAATACAGACTCTTGTAAGGTCTTACTGTCTGCATGTGCTTGTATCTAGTGTCTGTGTCTACAAAATGCTGTCAGTGACTGAAGTTTTGACTGCAAAGAATTCCTTCACCTGCAAATGAGCCTTCACAGGGAATCAATTCTGTGCAATATGAGTATTCGCGTACGTGTTTTGTTTACTGCTTATTTTACATTTTTTATTAAAATAGAGGAAGCTTTGCAGCACGGTGGTATCAAAGCTCCACAGCTGATACTCTCTGCCTGGGACATACATATGCAAATGATAATTACAGACCTCTCCATCCTAGGAAAATGCATGCCAGCCTCACTACAGTTGGAAGTGTAAAAGGTAGTGCTATTGCTTATGCCAGATTCTTATGGCAGATTTGATATGGACCTTAGAAATTGGTGTAGGCCTTAAAACCAGGTTTTCTTACACTTAGAATTAGTTTTAAATATATTTAGGTAAGCATGCTGTTGAGAAGAGGGGAGGAGTATCTTAAGAAGGGTCTATTTGCTCCCTGGTTTATCAACTCTTTTAATAATAAATGGAAAATAGTCAGTTAAAAAAAAAAAAAGTAGGCCAATATTCACATTGCATGAAATTCATTCCCTGTAAAGAGTAACATCAGTATCACCATAACTTACACTTTTACTTTCCAAATAGTCTGCATGTGGGACTCTGATGTACACTGAATTCTTCCTGGTCTTTCATTTTTGAGTGCAAAACCTCCTAAGAGAGGATCAGAAACGTAAAAAGATCAGACATTAGTAGCATCAGTAGATCTCTACTAGGAGATCTACAAAAATAGATGTCCTAGACTTTTAGTTTGTTTCATTCAGCAAAAGTTTCCCTTGAATTTTATTCTCTTTGTCTATTAAGCTCAAACTAATTGGGAATGTTCTCCTTCAAAGGGTGAAAAAGCCACCTTTTGGTAACCCTGGTACATTATCATATCCTTGTAACTTAAATTCTTCAGGCTTTATTTAATAATGTGTTTTCCTTTTAATATTATGATTGCAGTTTTAAAGCAAATTTTCTTAGGAGTTACTTCATTAGATGTTTAATTATCCTTTGGGGTATGTGGTTTCTTACTGCCTCTTGGCATGGGAAAAGAAGATACTGGGTTGGTTTTATGGCAAGGAATTTAAACTGTATGTACTTTTGGCCAAAAGGCATTAGTTACAAAACAAAACCTGCCCTGTGTTGTCTCTGTGCTTTGCATTTCTATAGTAATTGCTTTCAGCTTGGATTGTATGATAATACGTGTGCTCGATATGCACGGTTTGTTTATGTCGAACTCCATTATCCTGTCTCATGTTCTTGGAGTGCCTGAAGTAGTTTCGCTAATCTGTCAGCATAGTATGTACTTGTGGATAAATATAGACATGCAGCCACTCTGTGAGTGGTCATCATCATACGCTGAAGCTAAAAATTACCCCTTTGGTTATGGAAAGGCTGATCCGATCCGGAGGCCTGCCCTAGCTCACACATTGTAGGTCTTCAGCACTTGTCTATTGAAAAACAAACCCAAAAAACTACAAGCAATGTCAGCCTCAGTGCTGATAAAATTACAGTGAGGTATGAAACTGGATTATGAAACAATTAATTTCCTTTTTGATTTTTAGTTAGAAAAGGATTCTAACTTTTCTAACTGAAGGAGTGGAACATTCCAGGTATTCACAGGCTCATGGATATTACAGTAGCATGTTGGAGAAAATCCAGTGTGATCGGCTTTATAAAGGGGCTCGGTAGGTATGAAAATACTGCAAATATGTGTGCTGGTTTCTGTTATTAGTTTGTGTGCTGTCGCTGACGTGTAGATTGGACACAGTTAACTAAAAACCCGCAAATCTCTGTTTCTTCTGGATAAAGAGACTAAAAATTCAGTAGCTGTATTTTGATGAAGTTGTATGTGGTGTAGCACAGACTCTTGGCTTGTGCATTATGATTGTTTTGTTGCATCTTAGAGCTTTAAGAAAAGTACCTGTGGTTTAAGTCATAACAGAGACTCTGTTATGATAATTTAATTTTGAACTCATGCCCATTATCAGCTGAGTGACCGTGTGTGTTAAAACTACTGTGCTCTTTTACAGCTATTTCTCTGATCAGGGAAATGATCAATACAGGAAAAAAATTAGCAGTGATTTTAGTTCAGTAATCCTTTCTCTGTCAGTACTATATGGTTTTGGTGGCAACTGTGTGTAATATTGCATTGCTACTTCCATATTTCCTCCTTGGTTTTAATTGTTTAAAAATACGTAACATTGAAAAAAATCTTACGGTTACAGCCTGAACTAAATGAAAATATTCTGTAGGAAAAGAGTATAATTTGAAATACACCTTCTGCAGACACAATAGAAAAATAGGATACGTATCTTGGAAACAAGAAAATGGGCTGTTTGAGAGAAGTAACCCTCAGACAGAATTTCACCCCCAAATGGTGCAGACATCTTAATAGCATAAGGTCATATGATTAAGCATAGTTAATCCTTTTTTACAGATTATTCTAGGAGAGGAGCTTCAAATATGTATACAACTAACTAAAACTGACCCGCAGATTCCCTGCGATTGCAGGGCCCTTGGGCGTCAGGGTTACCGTGGTCTCCTGCATGTGCATCACCATTCATTCTCCTTCCTTGGGAAGGAGCTGCTTTTCTCTAGGTGAAGGGTTTAGTTTAATGCTGTTCCCATCAGTATGTTGGGAGTTCAAACTAAATGTTTCAGTGGTCTGTTCTGCTACTTCTCTTTGTACAATGTTATTATTTTGAATTTGGATAGTAAAAACTTAATTTGTCAGTGAAATAAATATTTGGAATTGAGCATAAACCCATTCCTCCCACCCCCACCAGATATCTTCTGCACAAACCCACACGGACTGTATGTGGTGATTTCTCATGTAAAAACTATGCCTTTTTATTTAATGGAGCAGTGTTTCACTGGCATAGATGACAAGAATGGACACATCTTTTTTTATTGCTATTTTTAAGGCCCACATTATAATGTGTCAACATAAAGGGGCCAATCAGGGGTGGCTTTAATGCAGCTATTCCTTAAATTTTGAGTCCTTGATTTCCAGTTTTATGTCTCAGAGGCAACTTGTTTTCATGAACTTTGTAGCATCTTAGTCCAGGAAAAAGAATATTCTGTTCATACATCATCAGTATGGATGTCAATGATAGTCTAGTCACCGGGCCAGATTTTTGCAATGCAAATATGAAGCATATGCAAATGCTTGAGATAGTGGAACGGAAAAGATGCATTGGAAAGCCAAACCTGTATGTGATAGTTAATGACCATGATGAACTCAGAACCTACACACTGTTGGCAGCGTTAACTTCCACACGGAAGATGCTTATATAGAGTTAGCAGCTACAAAATGATCTTCTAAAAGTTTGAACTAAATGACTAAATATGTCAGTCATTTCTATAACAGCTGTAACTGCTATAGCAATGATAGGTGTCAACCCCCAGGATATCCTTTTTCTTTCCTTTGGGGAAAGGGCTCTACAGTTCTGGATTTCAGAGAAGAGCGAGAATAAAAATTTTTGGTGCACTGACAAATCTCACAAATAATTGCATTTCTCTATTACAGTGCGCAGATAATGCATGTTTCGGTTAGATGTCTGGAAAAAAAAAAACATGTTAGATCAGTTTGTGTCACAAACCTAACAGCATTGTTCTTAAAATGCTTTCTGCTAACAATGACTGTGTGGATTTAAATTCCAGTCTCAAAATCCTGGCTGAATGCCACGATGATTGAAGGTAAGCCTGGCAGCTCCCAGGTAGTGGGACTGGGTGTTCCTAAACTTAATTTCGTAAGGATGCAAGACACGCCTGGCCTCACGCACTGCCTTGCTGCCTTCCTTCCACCCTCCTGCACGTCCCTTCCTAGCAAATTTTGAACTCAGTAGCCACTTGATACCAGAATTGCCTGAGGAGCAGAGGGCAGGTTTGCATTTGGTTAGATTCCTACGGATTCCTTTAGCAGGGAGCCTGGGATGGTTGCGCTGGCCAGAGGCGGGCGGCCCAGCCCGAGTGTGTTTTGCTTGGCAGAGGCTGGCTGGCGGGCAGCCTGCCCGGGCCCGGGCGCAGAGCTCGGGAGGGAGCCTGGGAACAGCTGGGGGGCTTGGGATGATGGCAGCGGGGAGGGCAGGGCTTTTACTGCACAAATCCTTAAGAAAATGGGTTCCACTGCTCACAAAAATATATTTTTCCTGACTGAGCACTTGGCGATAGAAGTGATTTCATGGATAGATGTGGGCCAGTCAGAACCACGCATTTGGCAAATATATTAGTGATTGTAAAAATATTGTCTGACTCCTTCCTAAAGCTATTTGTGGAGAAATTTCCATCACTTAGTGTATTTGATAGTCCATGCAAATTTGCATCTCACCCTTTGCATCCCACTGTCTTCATGCTTAAACTTCAGGAGAGCCAAGGTGATGACAGGAGAGGAGCAGCGCTCACGCTGCCTTCTCTGGTGGCTCTTTCTTCATTACTTTGAAGTAGATTATTATTCAGAACAACAGGGTATTTTTAGAAACGTTTCTGTGTAATACAGACATAGAACTGCTCTCTACACGTTATTTTATGCAAAGAGTCATAATGCCAACAAAACTCCGTGATGATGCTTTTGCCCTCAAAACTCAAGTGAAACTTTACAGGAGACAAATCTCTCAGGAAGCATCCATCAAGAGTGGAAGGAGTGGTGCTGCTGTGGGAAAGCGCGCTGGCAGGCCTTGTCAGTCAGTGAATTCTTTTCAGAGAGTGAAGCATGCATGTGTTACACTTGCAGAATGATAGCTACATGAACAAAAGCATTTCTGTCTTGCATTGCAGTCATATAATGTGCTTCTAAACTTTGATTTTTCTAAAGGAAAATATGTTCTCTTTACTCCAGTGCATCTTTTTTTTTATTTTTCAGTGGATAAATGTGGGGTTTGATTCTGCCACATCTTCAGTACCCTTAAACTATAATGTGGTCTTTGGGATTTAGTTCTATCTTTTTTTTACAGCAGTGAAGTGTTAAAGTACTTAGGAAAGATCTGATATCTCATTTGTTCTTATAACAATCTCATGCAATTAATAGTTGACAGTTACTTTCAGTAGTATTTGACAGATGTGCGTCGTCCATCATTGTAGTTCATTCTTCGTTCTTTCCTTCTTTGCAACTTGGATGCAACATAACAGTGTAACACTGGAATGCAGAGCTATGGGGAAATGCTGTAGTGGTATTAGTTCCCAGTATTTTCCGCAGCTTATGTTGCATTAAGGCACCCCTGTCCCAGTCATCAGCAGTGCTCACATGGGTGTTACGACACTTCCATTGCGTTCAGAGTGGCTAATGGCTGGGCTTCCCAGTGTTACTTAATGTGCTACTTTTCAAGCCTCTGTCCACGCTAACAGGGGGTGCTACCTGCCTGAAGACCAGACATGACTTTTATTGCCAGTAAGAGCTAAACCTCTGGACATTTTGCACATAGAATGGTAATATTTGTATTAATAAGGTTTGGTTTCCTAGTACTTCAATTTATTGGTCCTTCAGTTTCCCAGAAAAACAGTAAGTAGAGCTAATCCTAGTACATAATATCTTGATATTGGTTGTGGGGAATTCACAGAATCATGGGATAATTTAAATTGGAAGGAATGTCAGGAGTATCATTAGTCCAACCTTTGCTCACCAACTAGAATGAAAATTCAACTGGAGTGGAAAGTTTTCCATGCTTTCAGTTGGAATGTCCTGCATTCCAATTACTGTCTGTTGCTTCTCGTCCTGTCACTGGTGCTCAAAGAAGAGTTTGGTTCCATCTTTGCTGTACTCCATTAGGTAGACTCCCCTTATCCTTCTCTTCTTAAGGTTGAGGCAGTCCAGCACTCTCAGCCTGTACTCACGTAGCAAGCATGTAAGTCCCTGACCATCGCTGTCGTCCTCCCTTGGCCCAGCTCCAGAATAGCAGTGTCCTTCTTGCATGGGGAGCCCCAAACCAGACACAGTACTCCACATGTGATCTCACAAGTGCCAAATTGGACTGTAGCATTTAGATTAGATATTAGGAAAAACTTCTTCACTGAAAGAGTGGTCAGACACTGGAACAGGCTGCCCAGTGAAGTGGTGGAGTCCCCATCCCTGGAGGTGTTCAAGGAACGTGCAGACGTGGCACTTGAGGACGTGGTGTAGTGGGTATGGTACTGTTGGGCTGATGGTTGGACTGGATGATCTAATAGGTCTTATCCAACCTTAGTGATTCTGTGATACTTTCAGGAAAATTAGTACATAGTGAACATTTTTTTGGCTATGGAAAACATCGTGTGTCTGACTCTTCATATAAGATTTTTACTGCTGAAATGCATTGTTTCTAAAGGAGTCATTCTCTATTGACCTCAGTATAAATGAGAGGAAAATCAGGCCATTTACAGCTCACCTTAATCTAAAGATCAGACTCCTGACTATTGCAAGAATAGGCCAGTTTGAATAGCAATAAATAATAATATAGTTATTTGGCAGCTGAGTTATAGATCTGGCCTGCGAGATAAAGGATAAGAAATGAGGATGCTATTCTGACAGTTAGGTACCTGTCAGCAAGTCTTACTGTGTAAAAAACCCCAGATTGTATGTACTCCATAGTAAATGGTACTGAATTTTAATACATGAGATTTCATCTATGATTTCTTCTTCAAGTCTAGAATATGTAAATTTTACCTGTAACTATACCATGGAAATTATATTTATGTATTGTGTATTTTTTTTCATTATCAGCTGGTCTTCAGTTTTACTTTCACAGAATACTGGGCCAGTGGGATGCTCTGGAAAAGTTAAGTCATGTTGAATTACCCAGAAGTAAATGCTTTTTCTACATTTCAGCTTCTCCAGTTGGTAACGGATACATCAAGCCACCTGTCCCACCTGTTCCTGGTACACAGAGAGAAAAAGGACCTCCAGCCATGTTGCCTATCAACGTTGACCCAGAGAGTAAACCAGGCGAATACGTCCTGAAGAGCTTGTTTGTTAACTTCACTACGCAGGCTGAACGCAAGATTCGCATCATCATGGCAGAACCTCTTGTGAGTAAAAAAAAAAACCTCTAAGTAAATATGTATTTTGCTTTGAATTTATTTTTAAACCGGGCGTGCTTGCTGTGAAATGCGGAGTATTTCGCTTGCAATATGCGTTGGAGTTTGATAGTGTTTCCCAAACTGTAAGATACGCTACTATGGCAATTAGGAAGTTGTGGGAGAGGACAGAGGTATGCGAGATATGCCAAAGGGGTAACATGAAAAGGAATGACTGTTTTATTTCTGTTTGAAATACGGGCACGTCTTAGTGCAGTTGAGAGGCAGAAGGGGTGTCAGCCAGCATAGATTTCACAGCTGGGAGAGTGATCATGTGAGTCAAAATAGTTGAGAAAGTGCTGAAATATGACAGAAACAGTATTTCTCAGCATTACTGGTTTTCAGCTAAAACATGAAAATTTATAGCACGGCTTGTTCTTATTTTAGTTCTAACTGTAGTAGGTTTCATAACCTAACAAAGTGCTATAGCACCTGTTTTCCAGCTATGAAAAAGCATGCAGCATATGAAAAAGGAGCTACATTACAATGTCTTGCACAGTCAGTCACAGAGCTGTCATTATTTATATTTTAGGCAAATTCAACATACAGGTATGTCTGTGGCAAATTGTCTTCTGTAACTGAAGGCCTGGGAGCCTGGTATTTTCAACTGAGACTGTATTTTACATACTTTTCTTGTATTTTGATTAGGGAAGCACTGTTCTGTAGCCTAAGTTTTAGCTCTGACAAGGTAGTACTAAAGAAAAACAAATTATCAAGAACCTGTATTTCTGAGCTGTAAGAGGATTTTTATAAAATCTTGTAACACGTTTGTTATAAAGCAAAACACAGAATACTTGGTTCAGTTCCCCATTTTAAGGTCTGGATAGTCTGAACAGTAAAATTAAGATTGTTTTGATTCTGATGGCATCTGTTTAGCTTTACGTCTCGATTTAGATTCAGAAGCATGTGATGCTTGGAAAGTTTTTCCAGACTTTCCTCTGAAACATTAGGTAGATGTAAGATGACAGAAATAACTTACATAATTTGGAAATAACACAAAAAGAAAAGCTAACAGGAAGGAATATTTTGACAAAGATCCTGTTTCTTCTTCTTTCCTGAGTCCCCTCCAAATTGCAAAAAGTAGAATAAACTGACAGTCGTAGTGCAGGTCCTTTAAAAAACAATGCCAGTAGCTGTTTATTACCATCCAATCTTCATGTGACACAGAGTGGACATCCTTAAAATTTCAAGACAAAATGCTTTGTAAAATCACTTGAAAAGATCTGGGAAACAACAAAGACCAGCCCTGAGAACATACTTTCCTTGCATCACCTCTGTTACTCTTAAACACTACCCTCTGCATGTAATATTTCAGACATAGATATGAACCAGTGACTCTGATTTATTCCCATTTCACCTTGTGTTAAGATGATTTTGAGTTGCTGTGTGTTGATGTATTATTTTTGTCGCTTTGTGACACTATGACTATCAATGTTGATCTTACCTTACTCAAGAGGTGGTTCAGTGAAATTTTATTTAGTAAATTCAACACAGAATATAAAAATACAACAAGGGACTGTAATGTCACGGCCTTCATGTCAACATTTTCAGGACGTATTTCTCACAGGGGTCTAACCGTGAGACATTAACAATAATTCAGTGACATACATCTTATTAACACTAACAGGACTTAGCAGTCATGGCATGCTGCTGTTTGAGGGTGACTGTGACAAGTGTGTAAGCACGTTTTTGTAGACATTCAGTCAAAATGATCTTGAAATAACTAGGCTGTAATGAAAGAAGTGACAAGGGAAAATGGCAAAAATTATTCTGGAATAATGGCTAAGAATTTAAGTCCACCTTTTTTTGTGGGGTAGCTATTGGATGTGTAGCAGCTTTGTTCCCACATTTCTACTCTACTGGTTATAATTGTGACCAGGAAGTCCCAGGGATTTGTGAGACAAAGGTTATAAATTGGTGGTGCAGAGCCACCCTTTGGCCTTTTTTCACAATAGGTAGTCAAATGGTGAGCTCTTTGAAGATTCTGTTCTAATTAAACTCAAACGCACTTCAAAGAAAATCAAACTGGTGAAGTGCTCTAACACTGAGATGTTTCTAGTGTGAATTCTCTAAGTCATTACAAGATATGACAGTTTAATGCGTGATGAATACTTAAGGTACCTTTTAGAGAAGCTAAAATGATCTGGTTATAATGTAATTGCTTTTTTCTCTCTTTTATCATGAATTCTAGCCCAGATTCAAGCTCTTAAATTACTATGGGATTAAATTAAAGACTTACTGATGCACTTTTTACCTAGATTTTTTTTTTTTCATACACACATTTTGCCTGCTTATCCTTTCTTACTATCTTCAGTGTTGCTTTTTTGAGTTTTTCTCCCAGTTTCTTTGGGTTCCATATGCCTGTTTGATACATCCTTCTCTTTCTTCTGTGATGTACAGAGGGCCTAACTGTAAATTACAGTGCTCTGGTGGAAAACCAGGTTTGTGTCCTGCCTTGAGTTTCAGATGCTAGAAAGGCACAAAAAATTTTTGATATTTTTTCGGGCAGCAGCGAAGGGCACACCACCCACCCCCTCCTGCAGCCCCATGGAATCTCGGCTGGGATAATAAGATTCCAGTGGCAAAGAAAGCAGAGGGCATTGTCACCTACTCCTCCTGCTGCCTTGGCCGTCAACCAAGTATGATTTGACATTTTGGTTACTGGATCTGGCAGTGATCATCATAAAAACGTACTCCCTGGTTAATATGTTTTCTAGGCATGAATCGAACGTCAAGTCTGCACTGCTAAGGCTTTAACAAGTTAGAATCGAAACCTTTTGTTCCCACATGTGATTTCTTTAACTTTGTCTAGAGAATATTTTGTTTGGCATTTCAGGTCAATTTTTTCACCTCTTCAGGGTCTGTGAAACATAACAAACATTTCAATAATTACACTAAGTTCACAATTATGTGGCTAATTTGTAATGATTAAACTACTGTACCCAGATTGTCAAGTTACATTCATCCAAATTAAAGATATTTGATGGCAAAATTAATTAAAAGAGATTTTCCAGTTTATAAAATTAAATTCAAATAAATGAAATGTAAATAATTTCTTCTTGATAACCTTTAATAATTTCTTGCTTCTTTTCTGTAGCTAATTGTTTTCCTGAATAATGAATATTAAGAATTTTTCCTGCAGACCTTTTTTTACAGCTGATTGCATTCATATTTACATTTTTATCAGTTTACATTGTAAACTTTGCATTGCTTCACTTACAAACACAATTTGATATTTTAGTACTGCTGATCTTTTTCAAGCAGTGGCAACCTTAAAATGAAGCTAGAGTGAGGAAGCCAGGGAAGTATTTTTGCCAGTTCATATGATAAAATGTGCTTACATATCTTAACACTGTATGGAAAAACCCCAGAAAATAGTTTCCTTTTCAGGACGGTTGATTATCACTTAGGGTAATAATTCATCCTGTGCATACTGATCAGGCTAATCTTTAAATACGGCTTTCAGCAGTACTTACACACAGCTGTAGACGTTGATAAAACATAGTGAGCTACAGGCATTGACAGTGTTTAATGGTTAATTTAGCTGTTGGTAAACTTTCATTATGCTTCTCTCCTGCAAGCGTCTTCTTTCACTGAGCTTGTCTAAATTCAGGATCTCTCTGAATGCTGAACTCAAGAACAGAAAATTTACTCATTATAGGATTAGGACTGAGCATATTCATGTTTTCTGTCTATAACTTTCTGCTTTTATTAGGTAGGTATATCTGGCCATTGGAAAAAAAATGAAAGTGGTGATGCAGTTGATACTAGTGTATTTATTACTTCCATTTCATCAGAAGCTCAATGACATTAAGGTATAGCCCTATATCATAACAGAGCTGTTCATAACAGCCAAGCAGGTGGTTAGAAAGACTTTGAAAGGGCAATAATAATGCAAGTTAGTTTTTGAGAGGGCTGACCAACCAGCACATAGAGTGGCACTGCTGTCTGATTAGCTTTAATTTAGGCTTCTCTTTCTCAGGGCACTGCAGAAGAAATATGCTCAGGACTGGCTTGGGAGAAAAGGAAGTAGAAGAGTTTTTGGTTTTCAAGGGCTGAGCTGTGATAACCAGTGAGAGTTGTGCAGGCTGTAATAATACCAAACAGTTTAATCACACAGCTGTAATGCAGAATTTTCTGTTTCACATGGGCTAAAACTCCAGCTGCATCACATGAGGAATGACTCCTTTGTTCTCATCTATAATGAAACACATTAGCATTACACATTTTTTACATTTGAAGTCCTCATGAATAGTTTGGCATACACAGGGACCTCGGAGCCCTATTTATTCACAGGACACAAGCAGGACCTGCTGTCAGGAACAAATTTCATGGAAAAGTAGAAAGGCAAACTGCCTTCCTCTGTTGTAACTAACCACTCAGTGTATGTGTGCTCAGATAAATTAAAAAGAGAAAAACTTCATATGAATAATCTTATGCAAGTGTATATTGAAAATGCTGTCCTTTTTTCCCCATACAAAATCATCTTCCCTAGGACCTTCTGTAAATCCTATGAACATGTCAGATTCCTATTGTCATCAGTCTCTAACCACCTCTATGTCACTTTGTATCACTCAACGATTATGTCACTAGTCATTAATGTAATTGTTTTATTCCACTAGTGTTTGTGAAAAAAACACTAGGGAAATTCTGTAAAAATTCAAAATTCTGTAAAACATTTGAGCAGTCCATCCCAACCCTAAGGAGTTCATAGTTCATGATATCATAATTCTATATCTAACATATCATCGCTCTTTATTTCTACTGTATTTTTTATGTAGTATTTAAATTACGTAAATAAATATGAGTGGAATAACTGTCTTATATTGTGAGAAATGATGTGTAGGATGTTAAGAATAATCATCTATAATTTCAATAATTGTCTCTGAAGTACTTAAGATACTTTCTTATAAAATTATGTCTCACTATTATACTGAACTGAGGACTGTATTTTCACCTAGTCATAAGAAACTGGAGCATTTACACACCATGTTAATTTAACTACTCGATATGTAACCTGAATATACAATCCCTTTGTTGTATGGAGCCCTAAGACTCTGTTATAGTGGCTGCGTCAAGTGTCTTGTTGAATGGGGCAGAGCTCTGTTTGTCTGTCTGGAGGACTGAGGAGAGTCACTGTCCTCGGGAAAATGCCCCATCTCCTAGTGCTCCCAGCATGTGTCAGCTCAGTAGTTTCTTTCCTGCAGGTCATTGACTGTACCACAGGTCAGTTTTTTTAGACACAGCTGGTCTCAATATTTTATTAAACTTCCAGCCATACCTAAGGACTAAGCTTGATTTCTGTGTGGATTGTCCCCTTGGTTCTATTACTTTTTACGCACTTCCCAGCGGCTAACCTCTGTGTTTCAAAAATCACTTCAGCAAAGCAGTGGTCTCAACCACCATCCCTGGGCCTCACTACCACATGGGTATAGTTGGAGGATCATATGGTGTGTATGATGGTTCAAATCCCTAAGAGGATTTAGCATTGGAAGGCAGATTCAATCCAAGGTCACCAAGACTGTCACACTATATCACGTGTTGGCCGATGCTTGCAAATATAGCACAGAGCCTACCACATGGCCCTAATCACATTTTTATGTCTTTTAAAGGATATTGGTTATTACCACTATCCAGAAAATTAAAGTCATACTACAGTCATCTCAGGCCAGCCATAGCACTGAATGGATTGAATGAAAGGACTGAATGAAAATGAAGTATCTACTTTGGTAATGATCTTGCCAGATAAGTAGCAATTAATTGAAGAGATACCTCTCCGTATTTTTGCAACTGCTTCATCCTTTGCATGCTTTCAGAGTCATGTTTGAAGTCAATGAGGTACTGCTTCATTAGGGTTGCTGTATGTTTTTAAGGTTAAATTTGTGCTCTTTTCTGGGCCTGAGTACAGTTTACACGTCAGACAGCTTGAATTATGCCATATTTGATCCTGCATGTCTGCTGGCATAACAAATATGAGAAAAACTTCTGTACTTCACATAGCTACCTTCCCAATTTGGAAATGGATCCGACAAGGTCTTGTTTCCTTAGCTGGACATGTAGTATGGGTGGAGGCGAAGGATTTTGTTGCCATCATACTTGTAGCAAAAGAATAGTGAAGGCTGACATTACCTCTGCAAGAGCTCTCTGGATCCTCTTCAGCATCTGTCAGATCGATGCCAGTAACTGGGAGGAAAAAGCTTCAGATGAAGTCACATGGGGACATGTCTTTTGTGGTACAGCTACAGTCTTTGAGATAAATACATAGCCAAGAAACCCAAAATAAAGGAAGTTTAAAGAGAACTGACTACTGGCAGTCATCAATTTCTTGAGTTCACTTTAAAAATACAGATTTTTCTCATCTATTGGTCTGTTCTGTGAAAATAAACATATAATTCATGACATTATGTAGCTACCTGACATTAAAGCAGCAGTGGCTGCAAGACAGCAGACCATTACCGGGGTCAGTAGCTGTTGTTTATTACCCCAGGCTGTCTGAGGGTTAAGTGAAATGTGGTTCCTGATTACAGAGCTCTCAGCTGTGCCTGGAGCAGCCCTGCAATTACAACTCTAAATTTATTCAAATCAACTGATAAGGGCTTCCTATAGCTTTGATTAAATTAGGTCACATTACTCTGAATGGGTAACCAGCGATTAGTGCCCTGAAGGCACTAATAAGCTTTAATGGCCTACTCTGAGTCTCACCCATCCCTGCCCGCAGCCCAGGACTCCATTCCAGGTGCTGTGGCCTTCAGTCCCTGCCACAGCCACACCACAGCTGGGCTGGTCTCCAGTTCCCCACAGCCCTGGCCAGCCATGGGCCCTGGGGACCCAGGCCCACCCACGGGCCCACATCCTGACCCCGTTCCTGGCTGCAGTGTTGGGAGAGGCCCTGGTTGCCAGGCCCTGCTCTGCTGTCCCCGTGGGGAGGCCTGGCCACTGTGGCCAGCCCTTCTGGGCCCTGACAGTGGCAAAGCCAGGTGAGCACTTCATCAGCTCACCTCACTGTAAATGAAGCAAGTCCTCCTTAGTGCTTCCCATGGAGGTTAAGATACTGGGAAAAGAGTGGGATCGTGGGCAGTTCTGTATCAGAAACAACTGAGTCTCTCTCTCTCATGCAGCTGTGTCTCAGTACTCTGTAACAGGTACGACACCTGGCCTGCCTGGTTGTAGGGTATTCTGGTTGTCGGCATCCAGACAGGTGTTCTCCGTTGTTCTCCTCTACCTTTTACAGAGGTCTGTTGCCAATCCGGTATTTTTATTCCCAAGTCTTGCAAATATGGGAAACTGGCCAACCCTTCCCAACCTACCTTTTTTTATGGCATTTTACCAGTTCTGTATAAATGTACTAAAAGAAGGAGCCTCATCCACTGCTTGGAACACAAAGGTCCCGTAAAGCCTTTTAGCATGGCTTTCACCATGGGCACAAGGTTTGACTGATGATGAGGACCTTGTAATAAGGTCTCTTGTAATAACTTGGAGGACGTAGTGAGCTCAAGATGGAAGCTGCACATTCCCCATTCTGTGAAGGAATCAGAAGTAATATTAGAGATAGAAAGGAGAGAACAGTACTGTTCACATGACACACTTTGACAGTAGTGACTTTGTCTTCTAAATCTGTTTAATTTATCACAGGATCTTTCAGTGTTTCTATTTCACAGAAGTCTCCTGTCACAAAAACCTAGTCTTCATAGAAATGATTAGTATTTGCATAGCCCTGAAGTATTTCCTTTTAATACATGTATTGGCTGATGAAGAGTGCCTGCCTGAGCCACCTTGGTAAACAGCTGAAACAGGGCTTTGAACAGCAGTTTCATGCTAGTGAATATGGAACTCCAGATCTCCATAGTCTATCGTTCTTAGAATGCTAAAAATAAGTGTTATAAAAATCACTGTATTGAAAGCCTTTTCAGAGCATCATGTTTATTCCAGTCCCACAGGCTCATAGATAGAAGATCTTGGAGACTCATAGTGCATCTCATGACGCCACTCTTGACTCAAGCCTTATAGAAAGTACATTAATTATAAGAGTATGACTCTAGAAAGCCTTTGTTCCTGGCTTCGTGTTGAGAGCAAGGTGCAAATAGTGTTTTTATGGAGTATAGTTTACTCTGGGTGTGTGTATTTTCAGCATGTTCTTGTTCCTATTATGGAGAAATATTTTTATGAAAATGCATTGTAATCTCAGCACAAACAACAGAAGTCTGTATTTACTTAGTTTTAGAGAAGTAAATCCTGTATGTCTTCCTCACCCTGAGGAAAATGCATCAGTTAAGCAAAAAAAACTGTCTTTTTGTGTCTTGATACAGTCAGGCTTTTCTCATTTCTTTGAAACCAATGTAGTTAGTTTAACAATGCCTAAATTAAAGTGGTTGAGGATTTTTTTGAATATTCAAATTAACATTCAAATACCAGTTTAGACGATAACTCTTTTAGGAATGTAAATCACTGAATCTGTAATAATTGATTATAGATATAGAAATTGGGAATGTTGATAGTGTTGAACTTAACCTATTAATCATAAGTTGGATTTGGAACTACTGATAAATTCAATCCTATATGTAAAATTCTATTAGCATGGTCCTAGTTAGTCCATTATATTAACTTTATTGTTCTTTCCCAAGCTGTAGATCATGGTCCTTCATGAATTTTCATCATAAGTAAGGATGCCACTAAATATATTCCCTTGCCCCAGCAAATTAAGTTCCGGTGAACAAAGTTTTATCTCCTTACATTGAAAGTTTTTAAGTCAGAAGCAGTCAGTCTATTAACACAGGTCTGTGATAGAATTAGGGTGTCAACATTAAGTGGCCACACTTCATTTCTAGATGCTCTTTTGAAATGTATCAAACTTACACATTGTAAAATTCACCTCTTTTTCCGTACGCTGTAGTACTGGAGTAATGAAAATTAGGGAAAACCAAGGAAAGTATTATGATACTAGCCCAGACCTTACAACTTGCATATGTTTAGACAGAGGATTTTGATATGTTCATTAAGTAACAATTTTAAAAAGGCATCCCTATTAACACCAAATTCTGAAAATAAACAGCCAATAAAATTTCTTTTTGCTTATGCTAGAGTCTATCTCAGATTTAGTAAAGTCATCCTTAGTACTCTTCTCAACTTTCCAGAATTTACAAAAGCATGTATTCAAAATATTTCCATCAGAACTGGTCCACAGGTAGCCATCAGCTTATTTGGGCTTAAAATACCTTAGTAAAAGGAATTCTTTTACTTCCAGTCTACAAGAAAGCACCTTCCTGCAATGGAAAAAATTTAGAGAAGATACAAATGGTGAGAGCAGTAGGTTTTTTGTTTGGGTTTATTTTTTGCAGTTACCAGTATACTTGTAACAGCACTTAATCTTCCCTTAAAGTTTGTGACCGTTTATTATCAACACCAAGCTGAGTGCATGTCTGGGAATTTTTTTACTGATTAGGTAAGAATGTCAGAGAGTCTTGAGTTGTTTGCTCGAGGTAAGTGAAGGAAAGAAAACTTTCATGTTAGCTTTTTGTGAGCTTTCTTAAGTTCCATGCTGCTTTGGGAAAGTTGAAATGTTCACTTGTGAACATCAGTTACTTCAGATTAAACATTCTCATGACCAAAATTTCTGAGTGCCCACATTTTAATTTTGTTGGTAGACGGCACTGGTAAAAAATGCCTTTTGCAGAGATTGTGATAATCAGACAAAAATTATCCTGTAATACCTGATGTGATGACATAAGCTGTCACCGAGTCAGAAGAGTACATGACGTGGATGATGTAGAGGCAAGACTTAGGAGCCGGTGAGTGAAAGCCTGGATTGGAAGCTGAACTGATGTATTCTTGCACAGTTTGGTATTCAGCAATGCAGCAATACTGGGCACATCCTTTTCCACGTGAACAAAACACAAGAGCTGTTACAAAGAAATAAGTAATTGCATAAAGAAAGAGTAGACTGAGTAATACTGAGCCTGTCTTCCAAACATGCACCTTTCATTATTTTTATGCTATAACTGTAATGACAAGTAGTTTGTGACCTGAGTATGCTAAAAGAAAAATTGATGAGAGATGTAGAATTTTTTTACACAAATTTCATAGCAACTTGAAATATGGGGGTTTTTTCTCCATATGAAATACCATGTACGGTTAGCACTGCTTTTTAACTTCATTTTCAAAAGTTTCATGAAGTTCATCAGAGTTTTCTTTACATTTTTGGAGTCTATAATTTTGTGTTATGCAGAGCTCTGGTGCTTTCTTGAAGCTGTATTATCCTATCTTTTTTATTATGTTTGCCTTTAGAATTTCCTTTTGGTGAATGTTTAGGATTTCAAAGTTAATAAAGGAAGTCCCTTTTTCTGTTTATTTTACTTTCTGTGCACCCTGGTCACTGGCAGAGTCTCTTAAAAGAGGTATCTAGGAGCTAATCGATGCTGAGCAGAGCAACAAGAGAAATCAAAGATTCTGTTGTCATCCAGTGAACTGGTAGTTTATATTTTTAGGCATGAGGACCCGCTGACTTGCAAAGAATGGTTGTGAAAACAGAGCACTAATTGCCTGTTCCGTAGAAGTTCCAGGTGGGCGACATTTGGGCGGCTATCAGAGTAAACGGATTGTGCTTTTGAGTCAAAACCTTGGCTCTCTTAATTGCTTAGGTATAAATTAAGTAGGCTTCCTGGGGTGGGGGTAGGGGAATTCCCAAATAGTAAGAAGGTAATTAAGAGGTGCAAATTATTTCCCAAGAAGTTCAGAACTATTTCCAGTGCAACAGCGTCTTTATGAGACCACAGACTGTTGTAGCCGTTTTTGAAGGGGCAAACCAGAAGTAAATACTTGCAAGTTCAGCTGCGTGAACCTGCTCCTTGCAGGATCAGCATAGGTTCGTCCTGGGAGGGAGGAGGCAGGGACCAGGCAGACAAACCGTCCCTTTCCGAGGCAACTGCTGGAAGGTCAGCTGCATCTGAGGGGAAGGTGCTTCTCTGGGCCATAGTGTTTCACGTGCCCAGCCTTGGGAAGCAAATTGGCATCACAGCATTTTCTCCTGGATAAGCATTTACAGATCACCTTGGCAATGATGGATTTTCCTGTCTTTTGTACAAAATAACCAATGACAGAATTAAAAAATTAGCATGTTGATCTGGATATGCTTAGAGCATACCTTTTACTACAAAGCACCACCTTCCTTTCATGCTGAGAAGAATGTAGTACAAAGATGTTCAGTTTCTTTTGGGGCTTAAAGTGATGATTCATTGTAAGCAGGAAAGAACACTTGGGGATTTTTTGGCCTTTTATATATATTTTAGCTGTAGTAGTTGCATGTGGTCTATATCTACACCATTTTACCTGAAAAGGTCCATTCTTCTGCTGTTTCCTTTTGGTAACTCCTCCATCCCAGCAGACTACTCAGAGTACATGTGCCTGCTTTTGAGCAGGCAGTGCAAAAGTTACATGTTGTACCAAATTGCATCCTCCATGCTCTTATAAAAAGAGAGGTTTTCTCTCAGTCAGTAATACCCAGTTCAGTAGGAATAACGTGCCTAATGGTTGCTGAGGTTAGAAATAACTTTAAGGGGCATTATGTATCATTATAACACGGTGACATAGTGAAGCTTAATAGGCACTACAACATCCTTTTGTTTTCATGTTTCCCTGAACACTCAGTCCTGTGACAGGTGGTCAAGAAAAGCTATTCCTGTGTAAATTTACCCAATTATATTTGTGTAGTGGCCTTGAAAAAGCATTAATATATTAACCATTAAAAGTAGCTGACAGCCTTTGGAGAAATGTTTTAGTGTGCCTATGTGAATAGAGGGTCTGGCTGATGTGTTATTTTTTAGATAAATTATAAATATCATATTTAGTTGATGCGTGCAAATGTGATACAATATACATTTGCCATTGCATATTCAACATCTATTTTATTCTGTTCATGTTTTCACAACAGCAACGAGGCTGAAAGGAAATTAAATTTTGGGTGAGCACTTTGTTTTGTAAGCACTGGTGATACAAAATACTTGGTTTTATTGAAAAACAGTATTTTCACATATTAAAAGCAAAATTGTCTTTCTGGTCTTTACTGCTTATCTCTAGCATGTATTCATATCATAGGAGTTTCCAGCATGGACAAGCACAGAGTATACAATTGAGGGCAGCACTTCAGACAATAAATAAGGATGTTTAACTTAGTGATTGAAAATTCAAATGTTGTTATTGAGAGTCCATTCTTCTGAAAATTTTCAGATGGTTTTTTTATAGCTCAGAAAGCTATGGGTGCTTTCAGATTAATCAAGACTTTCTTTATTCATATTTTGTGGTTGTAGTCTTTGGCTCCAAATTCAGCCTACCTATTCATCCAAGATTTGGAAGACATTTCTGTAGAATGTATTAGAGCTACAGAGACTCAGAGTCAACTCATAATATAAAAGGGCCTCTTTGCCATTTCTGAACTGGGTGGGCAAGAAAATAAATAAAAATAAAATAGTGCCTTGAGACTGGAAAGCATTTTTAAGATTTTTTAAAAACCTTTAAATAAGTGTATCTCCAGGGTAAATAGTCTGCAATGGAATCTGTTACTCAGAGGCAGTTTTACTTTTTTATACTTTTTAACCTTGTCCTTGCCAGTCCTGAACATTTGGTATATAATGAAAATGTCTTCCATTGAGTGTAAATATGTTTTATATAGTAGCTGCCATAGCAGTGATGTTGAAATATCTGCCTAAAATGAAATTGTAAGATTTTAGAAGGGGTAACAAGTTTAAATTGAAAATGGGGAGATTCAGATTGGATATCAGGAAAAAACTCTTCCCAGAAAGGGCGGTGAAGCACTGGAACAGGTTGCCCAGAGAAGCTGTGGATGCCCCATTCCTGGAAGTGTTCAAGGCCAGGCTGGATGAGGCTTTGAGCAACCTGGTCTAGTGGAAGGTGTCCCTGCCCATGGCAGGGGGGTTGGAACTAGATGGTCTTTAAGGTCCCTTCCAACCCAAACCATTCTGTAATTCTGTTCTGTGTTTCTATGATTTGTAAGGATGTTAGAACTAAGTGGTATAGAGTAGGCAAGTTGCTTACATTAGATGTGAAGAAATTACCTATTGCATAATGCAAAAAATGCAGTTTTCAGAGGATACTTGAAGCACCTGCATGTAGTTGACCTGTCTTTGAATTTACTCGGCAGTGTCTTCCTGACATGGCCACTTGTTACACTTGTCATGGAAGTAATCACACTTTCATATTTTAGGAGCATTTAAACACCAAAAAACATACTTGTATCTGGCTGTTTATCTTTGTTCAGTCCGTTATCTATTCAGTGCTCATCATGAGTAATGAAGTAAATAGTAATGACTTCTACTTTGAGTTTTCTCAAATTTCCAAGCCCCATACACAATTTTCTGAGGTTATTGCCAGTCGGACTGAGCCCTCGCTGCAGTCGCTGCAGGCAGAGTCAGTGGCAGCTCTGCAGTTGGAAGGAGTAAAGGAAAAAGCAGCCACAGCCGCAACCTGAACAGGGGACCAAGAAGAGTTAGAGACAGCTGCAGTGGCAGCTGCTGCCTGGCCGGAGCACGAGGAGAGGGGAAGTGGCGTGATCAGCAGTAGGTGCAGGATGGAATGGAAACGGCCTCTTAAAGCCCTAGACCAGAGACGTTGAGACGTTACGGCAGTATAGGCCCTCCTGGCTTTTGGTAGGTGTCCTTGGCTGGGCACCATCCCGGGGATGCCTTCTGCTGTGACAAAGTGTCGCAAAGTCTGTGTACAGTTTCATTAGTTGACTGTACCATGGTTTGGGAAGCCCTGGTCTAGTCACCTGTAAGAGGGCAAGAGATGAGTTATATTGCCTTGTCAGAATGGCGGGATCTTTGCTAACTCAGAAGTGTAGCCCCCAGGGAGCATCCTCATCAGAAACTGATGTATTTGTGAGGTGTGTGTGCTTCCAGAGAGAGGTAGCAGGTGATTGGGGCATTTTTAGGACTGCGGTTCCGGACCAAGTGTTCCCAGAGCATGTTTAGTCTTGTTTAATTGCATTCACCTTACACATAAGAATATGACGAGGAATCCCCCTCCTCATTTCTGCCGGAAACACTGATTACATTTCTGCAGGATTTTAGATACTACTCTGAAGGCCAAGCATGGCAGTGTCGGGCACGGGAACACAAAGCTTCTGCGTGCCAAAGCCCTTTTTATTGAAACAGACCTTAAGAAACTTCTCTGTGGTAACACAAGTCTTCCGTAACAGACTCAGAAATTTAATTAAAAAAACAAGCAAACAAACAAAAAGGTTTGTGTGGTTTTTTTTTTTCTATATTGCACTAATTCTCAGTATGTTGATTTGTCCAGGACCCATAAAAAAGAAACTTTTTCCTTTTAAATAAGGTGAGCACTACTTTTGAAGGTGAGCACTACTATTTGCCAGTGTGCAGCAATAGACAAAGGAAGTGGTGTCCTCCTGTGAGACACAAGTAGGTAGGATAGCACCGAGTTAGTGATGGAGGAGGAGAACTGTGCCTGGGGTGGTGCCATGTGGCTGTTTCTGGGCTCAAGATTTCATGGCGTTTCATGGTGATTTCATTCATTACAAATAATCTCTTCTACAGTTCTAATCAACAGTTGTTGTGCCCTTATTGTAACCTGGAAGAATCACTTTAGATATTAGAGATGACAATGAAAAATATTGATGGATGTCCTGGATAAGTCAGTGACTCAGTAGAAAACATTTTGTTGATTTTTCTATTTGGTAGGTAGTCAGGGGATACTGCAGTCACCCTGCAGCCAGCTCCTTGCCAGCTGGCATTACAAGTGGATCAGCATAATTAATTTCAAAATCAGTCAGCAGAATACACTGGACAACATTTTCTCCAGAGAGAAACATTAAATAATAGAAATCTTTAGACGTCCTCAAGTCTCCATTCTATTATCTCAGCAGCTTTACAGATTTCTTTGTTTTGCATCTCACATGCCCTGGCAGTGATGGTATTTTGCCTGGTACACTAACAGATGCTGATGAGTGTAACAGTTTGCTGAAAGCTGAACAGAAAATCTCATGCTGAGCTGGTGGGAGAGCCTCGATCTTGCAGCTGTAGGAGAAGAAAGATGCGTGATTTATAGAAGAATGAGGCGCTGGCACATTTCAGACCCCAGCAACAGTAGTACAATTCAGAGCAGAATGACGATGACATGTTTTTCAGACTGTCATCTGCCTTCATGTATTGTTTAGTTTCATTGTGGTTTAGGAGATTGGTGTTTTCTGTACTGTTGCATATTATCTAAAATACTGGACTGTGTATTTCTACATGCATCAGTAATTGAGTCTGCTTGACAAAAAAGCCATAAAGGGTCTCAGAAGTCTGAGTTGGGCAGTTCTACTTGGCCTTCTCAGATTCTTAGAACATGTCCTGAAAATTTGCTTACATTTCAAAAATAGGCTTTTTTTCTATTGAGTAACACAGCCATTTTTCCCACAATTTTCTTCCATAAAAATGAGGTCTGTGATATTTGATTCTTCTAAAATCACCTTTCTTTCAGTATGCACTGTATCTATGGACACGTTGGTATTGCCTGGTAGTATTATCACAAGCAGGTACATCATGTGGCTAAATAGAGCTGCTTGGTTATTTGTTAGAGGAAATATCAGGTGCTTTTAGGATTTTGAAAGAATTTGTCGTCAGTGTAAACACCAGTAACTCAGGTGTAATAAATGGTTAATGCTTTTCTTTCTTGGGAAGGCACTTGGGAAGACGCTAAAGACACACTGTCAGTGTTAGGTCACATGTATGCAGAGGTCTCCTTTGTGTATGAAACAGGGTCTCCAGCATGAAATTGTTCAGGAGACAAATTAATAATCTAACAGAAAAACCGTAGTAGTGTTGATAGGATATATCATAGTATTGATCTAAAGTAATACGTATTTAATATATTTTCTTCTAGGAGAAGCCACTGACCAAATCTCTGCAACGAGGAGAAGACCCCCAGTTTGATCAAGTAAGATACTTGAAATTGTATTATTTCCATTCCTCAGGCTGGAAGCCAAATACTTGGAAGGCAGTCTACTGTCCTTACACTGTCATTGCATACTGCAAAAGCGGTGTCTCTCCACGTACTTCAGTAGAATGGTACATGCTTTGCCTAACCATTCTTGGTTTAAAATTAGGAGGACTTTTCCAGTGTGTGTATTACTTTCTGGCTATTTCCACTGATGGAGTGTTTGAAGCAAACTTTATATCATTCCAGAATGTCTGCCTTTTCAAACAGGCATATGCCTCTCAGTCTTTCTTTTATGGGGTTTCTCTTACGGTTAATATGAGGGCCTTTAGAATCATTGCCATTGACATCAGTCTCATCTCTTTTGTCTCTGTAGCTGTGACCTGGTGTGACTTACATGTATGCTGCACTTCACATAGGCGGGGACAACCCTTTGTATTTAAAATTAAGCATAAATTCAATTGTCTGGATATATGCCTATATAGAATGAGGTAAATAATGAGAAAAATTGTAGGCAGGGAATAAGAATTAAGAAATAAAATAGGATTTATATAATAGGATCTATCTATATATTTACATATAATATTACTAATATTAAATAATCATTTAATAAAACAATAAAATTGCAATTAATAAAATGAAATTTATTATGTAAGGGAAATGGGACAAGTATAAGAATAAAACCAACAGCAATATACACACTTTTTAATGATGGTATAAGAGAATTAATTTCTGTCAGCAGTCTGTTTCTTAAAAAAACCAGCATCCTGAAAAGATTCCTACACAAGTAAGCTATTTTGAAACAAATAGTTTAAGTTGCAGAAAGGTTGCTGAAACTCTAAAAATTCACTCTCAACAAGGAGGAGGGAAAAACTCAAGGTGAATCATAAGCAGCAAAGTTGTTTTCTGCTGTGCCGCTGTTTCGCCGTTGCTGCAAACTCCACGGCTGCCAGTGGTGCCAGACACATGGGACAGAAAGGCATGGCAGGAGCAGCAGGAACAGCGCCAGCCCTGGAAGCGGCTGTGGCTAGTGCCGTACGCTGCAGGTAGCATACTCATTAACTTCGGGAGAGGGGATACGTATGAGTAGGAGTTCAGTGTTTAACACATTTATTGTGTTTTCTGGGGCATCAGATACATTGCACTAGAAGCAAAGGCCTTGTGAGACCCCGCTGGTGTTCACAAAGGCTCAGTTCATAGTTGTAGCTTGACAAAGCGACGCTCCCTAGGTTGTTCTGTAGCTGCTCTGAGGAGAGGTAGCATGCTTGGAAGGCTGTTCAGAGCAGGAGGGGAATGGTAGGACTCCTGCGTGGCACTGGGGAGCTCTCTCTGACCGCCTCGCTGGCCCCAGGGAGACTTGCAGGAGAGCCAGCCACTGTGGGCTGAAGGAGGCTGCTTTGTGAGTACTCCCTCGCTGCCTAATGAATTTTTTTGTGGGATTCTAACCTTAATTTTATATATTTTTTTTTCCTTCCTGTGGGAAGAGTGTCATAAATGAATGGGAAAGCAAAACAAATGAAGCCACCCATATGCAAACTTTGTGATGCTGTTCCTGCAGTGTATTAAACAAATACATAATGGGTGGCTATGGTTTGATTAAATATTCATGATTAAGCAAATTGTGGCCCTTTACAAGGAAGAATTATAAGATTTATGCTTCTCCTAATTATTGGTAAGTAGACAGAAAATTGAACAATTAAATCAAGATCAGTTAATGAGAACAGCAAATGCTTCCTCGAGTGAAGCTCTATAGGACAACTGTGTTTTTACTACTACCTCAATTTACTCTGAACGCTGGGGTGGGGGGAGGGAGGAGATGCAGACAAAAAACAAAGGCAAATGTTATACACAACATTTGTATATATTTCTAACTGCATATATAGAGTTCTGCCTATGTGTAGAGTTGATAGGAAAGTATAGAGCTGTGATTGCCTTAGACATCCTGTCAGAAAAACTTTTCAGTTCCCTGAAATTTTCCAAACAATTCAGATGGAAATTTTCAGACCATCTGTCTGCCTCAGCCTGAGTTCTTGGCAGTGTTTCCCATTTCAGGTTTCACCTTGTTTTGTGCTTGAATAGCAGGATCATTTGGAGATGTTCTAGTGCTTCTGGGACTGATGTATGCCGGTGACTGGGAGATGGGACCTGAGCCTGACTGATAAGCCTGTTTTTAAGAACATGGCTCATACTTAACAAAATCATTCTACTTTGGCTAAACTGTAGTTAGGTTTTCATTCAAAAATTTGTAATACACAGTAGAGATTTGATAGAACTCAGCTAGAACAGTCAGGAAGATAAAGCAGAAAGTCTTTCTTTACTTGGCAGGTTTCATTAGGTAGATTAGGTCAGAACAACTCAGTATTGCAGCTGTTTTGCAAATGATAAAATGTCAGTATTATAAAGTTGTCATGAAAATAATGATAATGTTGCTGATATTAAAAACAAAGGTTTGGTCTACATGGAAATCTCTGAAGATCATGATACTACATGATACTAAAATCTGAGTAAGAGAGCATGTGCTTTTAAGTCAAACCATGTAATTTTCAGTTTTTAAGTTAACTCAAAGTGTCAGTAGGATGAAGGAAAACCAGGTTGATAATCCCTTAAATTTGGATAAGTTGCTTCTCCCTTCCAGGTAAGGTGTGGAAAGCTTTGGTATGTATTCCTGGAACAAATCTGGCAAAACCATGAACATGACATTTCTGACGTTTTACTACAGAAATGAAGGAGAAGAAGGAGAATCCCCCTTAACAAACATTTTCAAGGGGCGCATAAGAAGTTTTATTTTAAATCTTAAGGCATCAAAAATTACACTGTCAAAGTAACCTATTTTTCTTTTATCACAATTGTCTGTGTTCATTGAATGAAACTGATAGGTGATGCTGATGTGACCGGGTCAGTAGTCACTTTAAAATACCTGAGCTGCATCTTCTAACTGTAAATCAAGAAGCAGCAAAAGTAAGGCATGACCTGAGTTAAAATTTGCCTTTTGCGAGTCATCTTCAGAAGTGGAAAAAACTAGCCCAAAACCCCTTTTTGCAGTTACTTACAGTCAGCAGAATGGAACTTCAGCTACCCAGAGTAATCAACATCAAGTTGAAACATTGAAACACCTGAACCATTTAAAACAATTAGAATCACGGAATGGTTTGGTTTAGAAGGGACCCTAAAGACCACCTAGTTCCAACCCCTCTGCCATGGGCAGGGACACCTTCCACTAGACCAGATTGCTCAAAGCCTTATCTAGCCAATTCTGGGAGCATTGCTTACTTCCCCTGAACAGCTTTATCTCTGGCTCTCCAAGACCAGCATTTTTTCCTGCCCATTCTCAGACACCATTCTAGGAATGCTGGTTGTGATGGTGGAGGTGGAGCCAGCATCTAGGGACCCGACTGTGCACAGGCTGAGCTGTTTCTCTCCATATGGGTGTAGTATCAGTGCCTCCTGTTAGGCAGCCGGTATTGTCCTGTGAGCTTTGTCTGACTGCCAATTGCATCACCCTCCTCAAACTCATAATAGTATCTTGAGCAATGTATGAAGTAATCATCTTACTTATCCTGACTTGCAGAATGTCTCACCATTACCTACACAGACTGCATTCCTTACACTGACTGTATTTTCCTTTTTAGGTGTGCATAAATATATAGAAAATATATACAGGAAATGATACAGCTTTTACATATGGTTTTAAATACCTTTAAACTCTATCTAAAATCATGGTTTAAAAGTTCTTGATAAGACAAGTCTAGTTGCCTGTTGGCAAAGAGCATTACTGCTCCAGCATTAGCATGCTCTGTGTCCCCAATTACAGAAATGTTATTAAACATAGTACTACTGAGCTATGTCTTACACTTCCTATTACAGGAAACCATAAAGTTGCAGTACATAGAAAGATCACAAGCTAGGATGAAAAAGCCATAATTATCCAAGAGGCTTATCCTCACCCAAGGAAACATTTTTTATTAAACTTTTCTCAGTCTCTACTAAAGTATCTTCTGCTCTTACCAGAGTATATAAATGTTGCGTGAACTGACAACACTGGAGGCAGAAAAAGGGCACTGTGTAATCTTGGACCAACCTGCAGACATTTTTCCATATGAAAATACAAAACGAATGTAATGTTTTGGCCATAGAAGTGAAAATTTAGCAACAAGACTTAGTTTTCATATGAAACTGTCTATGAGGTGCCTGTTGTAAGAGTTTCAGCATAAACTGCACAAAAATGTATGCTTCTTTTAATTACACTACTTTCTTCTTAGAAGTGCACTATGCTGGAGAATACAGATTATAAGCAAAAACATTTAATGTCTTATTTACATTTAGGAAATGAAAAAAATAGATCAAGCTAAAAAATGAAAATAAAAATGAATAATGATTAAAAATTGGGAAAATACAAATATAAATAAGACACTAAATTGCTAATTAAGTGTCCCTTTTTCAGTCTAAGCATGGTAAATGACATGCTGATATTTATTCCCATCCAACATTACCTTTGTTAGATGTAGTAAGTGAATAATGGTACCATCATCATAGAATAATAGAATTGTTTTGGTTGGAAAAGACCTTTAAGATCATCGAGTCCAACCGTCAACCTAGCACTGACAAGTCTACCCCAAACCATGTCCCTAAGCACCACATAGCTTGTCTCTTAAATACCTTCAGGGATGGTGATTCCACCACCTCCCTGGCCAGCCCGTTCCAATGTCTCACCCTTTCAGAGAAGAAGTTTTCCCTCATATCCAATCTAAACCTTCTTTGGTGCAATTTGAGGCCATTTCCTCTTGTCCTGTCACTTGGGAGAAGAGACCAACCCCCACCCCTCTGCACCCTCCTTTCAGGCAGCTGTAGGGAGCGATCAGGTCTCCCCTGAGCCTCCTCTTCTCCAGGCTGAACACCCCCAGCTCCCTCAGCCGCTCCTCACAGGACTTGTGCTCTAGACCCTTCCCCAGCTCCGTTGCCCTTCTCTGGACACGCTTCTGCATCTCAGTGTCTTTCTTGCAGTGAGGGGCCCAAGACTGAACACAGGATTCGAGGTGTGGCCTCACGAGTGCCCAGTACAGGGGGACAGTCCCTGCCCTAGTCCTGCTGGCCACACTGCTCCTGATACAGGCCACGATGCCATTGGCCTTCTTGGCCACCTGGGCACACTGCTGGCTGATGTTTATCCAGTTGTCCACCAGCACCCCCAGGTCCTTTTCCACCCCATGTGCTTTTCTGCCGTGCAGCTTTCCAGCCCCTCCTCCCCAAGCCTGTAGCATTGCAGGGGGTTGTTGTGACCCAGTTGCAGGACCCGGCACTTGAGGTTGTTGAACCTCACATGGTTGACCTTGACTCATCGAGCCATCATTGCAGTAACACTGCAGTTGGCCCTGTTTGTGTTTTCCATCTCCCTGAGTTTTACACATTGTCCTTCTTCACCAGCAGAAGGTCACATGGTAGAGGAAGTATAAGAAATGGGGTTCATGGGATCAAAGAACCCTTGACTCCTGACCAGAGGTTTGGGTTGAAGCAGCGTGTAAAGCAATAAATCTGAAGGCAAAATTAAAGATAACACGTTTAGAACTGAACTTGCTGCATACTAGAAATAAATGGACTTTCATGTAAACTGCTATCCAGGCAGTAAAATAGCTATAGACACTGCTCATGTATAAGCACACTAGGTGAAATTCCCCATCTACAAAATTATCTACAAACTCACGTTATTAAAATGTGAGATTGTAGTCACAAAACCAAGGCCATAGGGGAAAAACTTGTGAGTCCAACTTAATAGTTCCCAGTTTTGACAGTTCCCAGGGACATTTTAACTTCATAACAGTGTCCAAAAATGTGTCCATCTTACAACAAAGATGTGAATGAAAGGAGATCTGCACAAACAAAACTGCACTACTTGTTCCCAGTATATCATTTTACAGGTTTTTCAATGAGAGTTAACTTGTCTAGAAACCTATCATTAACAGGAAAAAAAAGTTTGTCTCAAAAGGTCCAACAGAATTAGAGCATGTAGCTGCTTTGATTAGAGTTAGGGCAGTTCATCTCTCCACCTTCCCCCTGCCCCAGTCTAGAGTATTTGAAGTAGGAATTGTTAACTTCATCTCCTTTGTGTCGTATATTGCATACGAAGTCCTGGTCCTTCTGTGGTCCATGAGAGTTTTGCTGTTGATTTCAAGGAGCAAGGATTTCATTGCAGTGGTTATTCTCCTTGCATCAGTATTGTTTGTAGTTATGGGCCTTTGCTGTAGACATGCATGAAGTGGAAGAAACACTGAATGAAGGGAAAACATTATTGCATGGCTATGGGTATCCTAAATACAGCTAAGATGATGTTTATCAAATTCTGCTTTCAGTAGCATTGATAGAAAGTGTAGAATTTTACTCATAATGTCCATTATTTGGAATCTACACAACAATTTGAACACAGAATATGCAGACACCATGCAAATAAGATTTACAAAAATAAACACTATGCAAAAATGAAGTACTGCAATTCTGCATTATTAAAATGGCAATAAAATGCACATTTAACATACATACTGACATATGTGGTGTATAAAAAAAATGCAGAGCCAAGAAATTAATGATACTGCTGGAAATTGAATGCAGCTTTGAATATATTTCCTGTTACAGCACACAGAAATTAATATGTGAAATAAAAGTAATCAGCTGTTAGTGGAAACATTTCTTACTTTGTGTTTTGACAGTATAGCAAGACTCTTGTGGAATCATATAAATTGTAGCAAAATATCCAGGCAGAATTTCATTGAATTTACTCTTACATATTAGGCCAAAATAAATATTAAGCATTTACATAAAGCATATTTAATGCTCTGTGAACATGAGTTTTAAACAGCTCCCTACTTGTGCAGCTTTCTTATCCTTCAACTATACAGTAGGTAGTTCATTTATGATGGAAGAACATGATCATTTGTTCAACAAGGACATATTTGTACATCTGTGCCCTCCCTTTCAGGAGCAGCACAGAGCTAGAATTCATTTCACTCCTGAGCTTACTTCCAGTAAATGAAAGGGTTGAGTAACCAACACGCTGGCTAGACTTCCCTCCCTTCCTGTTCCCTGAGAGCCAGGTCTTTGCCCAGTCCACCCTTCCTTCCTGTCTTAAAAGTGCAATGACAGAAAGAGTAAAAAAAAGCTTTATTGACCTTTTATCCCTACTAAAGACACACTCTAAATTCAGCAAAGAAAGTATGGCTTGAGGAGATTTAACAGGAATCACTTGGACTTTTTGTGGTGAGTGAAATTGTGTAGCTTGGATTTAGAGAACAGCATTGATATATATGTTGGTGAATGTGCAGGAAGACCTGACTGAAACAACTTTTCACTTACAGTTAAATAATATGATCTCTTAAAAAATACTTAGGTCTATTCTAGCCCTCCCCTGCAAATCTTTTTTCACTGCATCTCCTATTAACAAGGAGATATTATGCCAGCTTTAGAAAAACTTTTGGAAAACAAGAGAGAAGTGTCTAAAGTGTCAAAGAGTCCTGAGTTGGTAGTGACTAGTTTGCAGTGACACTAGGTGACTCATGTCTTCTAACTATCTGAAGTGTTACGCTTGACTGCTTTGGTGTAATTGAGCCTGGGCTGCTGTACTAAGCCTTCATGAAAGGCCTCCTGTCACTGGTGCAAGCAGTTCCTTCATGGCATCTACCACAGCAGCTCGTTTCATATTTCAGGTAATAAACCATATTGGAAACACTGGATTGAAAGCTTTCCTAAAATAGTACTTTATTATAGAAACCTTTATTTTTACAGGGGGCAGTTGTTATAGCTTTCTAATGCTTCATGTTTCATTTTAGGCCATAATACCTGAATCCAATCAAAACATCCATACTTCATCGTCAAAGTGTCTCATTAACCTTAGACCACAACATCACTGTGAATTAGTTAAATTCTGAAGCAGAAAAACTGCAAAAGAGATCAGCGTTATTGATCTAAATTAACTGTCATCCACAGAAGTTGTCATTTAAGGCTTTAGTAATGTTTGGGAGTTGTATATAAGGTGCTCAGTTTGCCAGTTTTTCTCTCGTCTTAGTCACAGGGTTTATACAAGCTTGGCCATGGGACATTAACCTCTACTGCTGTTCTACAAGCACTGAAATAGGCTGTTTTAAGTTTAAGCAGGTGGATAAACCTGACAGAGTTAGTGACATAATCGGGGTACTTGACATGAAGTACATACTTCAGCACTTCACTCCTGCTACTCAGCATTGTGCAGGATCAAGCCCTGCATGATCTTGAGGTGGTCACAAATCTACCAGTCAGTGATTTATTCCTGTTTTAAATAGCTGTTTTCTGTTTTCTTAGGGTATACACAAATGCTGTAGCTGTTCATTCATTTGCAATACATATGTAATCCTCTTGTATAATAAGAGTGGGGTTTTTCGCCCTCGCTTTTGATCTTTTCATCTTTTTCAGCTTTATGGTTTCCTGTAATAGAAAGTTTAAGCCATAGTTCAGTAGTAACACATAACATTTCCGTAATTGGTGACACAGCTTTTACTGTGAGGGCAGTAATCTTCTTTTCCAGTATGCCACCAGAGCTGTTTAATCAACACTTTTAAGGAATGATTTTAAACTATGTTTTACTTACTTTTCACACAAAGACACAGGAAACCGTTTTCCTGTATATAAAAGAGAAGTCAAAGGTGTTGGGTATGTTAGCCCAACAATAAGATGAATGCATCTGCATGTTCAGTTGCTTAAGATTATTGCAGAGCTTGTGGGGTTTCTCCATATATTCTGAGTTTCAGGAGGGGCATCCAGCAGTCAGATCCAAACTATGAGACAGTACCTCTGATTCATCACTTTTTCTTTCCTTATATTGTGCTCAAACTCAAATCAACATTATGTAACAAACAAAAATAAATCCCTTGAAGAATTAAAATCATAGAATTGTTTAGGTTGGAAAAGACCTTGAAGATCATCAAGTCCAACCATTAACTTGAACACTACCAAGTCCACAACTAAACCATGTCCCTAAGCACCTTATCCACTCATCTTTTAAATATCCCCAGACACACATCTTTTAAATACCCCCACCACCCCACTGGGCAGCCTGTTCGAATGCCTGACAACCCTTTCACTGAGGAAATTTTCCCTGATAGCCAATCTAAACCTCCCCTGGCACAACTTGAGGCCGTTTCCTCTTGTCCTATCACTTGTTACCTGGGAGAAGAGATCGACACCCACCTCCCTACAACCTCCTTCCAGATAGCAGAGTTTTCAGACAGATAGTTTTCTGGTGTGCTGTAAGATGTGATACACAATTTTAATGCATTTTAGTATAATCAGTGGGAAGACACTATCGACATACACCCCATTATTGTATATCTGCTTATGTTTCAACAGGAAATGTGGAATATTAAGTCACTGCTTGTACCATGGAACTCAAAATGAGATGAAAACAAGAAAGAACGTGTCTAACCTTTGAAGTAATGCTGGTTTTTTAAGCAGGAA